>NC_035445.2:32347827-32655688 GCF_002127325.2 Helianthus annuus | reverse complement strand
TTCGAAAACTTGAATTAAATATAGGATATAAACAACGGTTATAATGAATATAACTAATTATATTTTTATAAGTAATCGTCAAATAATAGTCGATCGAAATAACTATGACCACTATATTTTTGTATAAAAATTATACGATTAACGACGTTCAAATCAACATAGAACATTATATTTGTTTCGAAAAAGTATACGAATTAGCGTCGTTTGAAATAAATATAACAATTATATTTATTTTACGAAAGTACACGAAGTTATTAGATTTGTCGTTGTTTTGAAATAACATAGGTAATCATGTTTATTTTGTATAAAAATCGAGTTTCGTTAAGTAGTAGATTAGGTTTGTTGGAATGTTATAACTTTGTTTTGAAACTCATAATACGTCGCTAAAATAAATGTACTTTCATATTTTTTTTATAAGAAAACTCGGACTTCGATATGTGTCGTTTATACCATATAAATATATTTGATATTTCGGATTTTTACGAAAAATCGGGCAGAGTTTCCTTTGTTTTTCGAATAACCCGACAATAAAGTCGTCTTATTTTGACAAAGCTCAACAATAATCAATCACTTCAAATACTATATGCTAAAATTTTATGAAATACGACAAAATAAAGCGTAACTAATCACTAATCGATTCGGGTCGAGCTCGGTCGCGTAACTATCTAAAATCTAAATTACGTAACAATAATAATTCGCTACGTTTAAGTTGTTACCGGGTCTTGGTTTGACCGAATTTGACCTCACGTTGACCTGACGTTGACCACGGCTGACCAAACCGAAACTGACTTGGTTTGACTATGCTGACTCGGACCCGAAACCAATCCGTTGACTGCTGTTGACTACCGTTGACCTGTTGACCTGTAGCTTGCCTGACCTTGACTGCTTTGACCCGAACCCGACTGAGTTGACCCGAGTGTTGACCGGGTCGACTCGGTGTGACCGAGTCTCGAACAAAACTTGACGTTGCCTGTGGTTGACCTAACCGTACTGAGTTGACCGAACACTTCAACCAATCTGGTCCGAGTGGATCCGAACCTAACCTGGATCAATCTTGAGCCGAAAAGGAGTCGTACATGAACTAAACCCGAATCAAAAACTGAACATCACTACTCGGTGAACGAAATAGAAGAATGATTAAACGGAATAGATAATAAAACTCACCGGAAAAGTAACAGCTGTAGCCGTTCGTCTTCATCATCATCATCGGCTTATCACCATCACCACCACGTTCATCATCATTATCAATGTCAACAGCGGCAGTCGCCGCCGTCACTGTCGTCTCTGCTGAGTCGCCGGAAAACGACCAGTACCGCCGCTGCCGTCAACATCTCCGGCGGTTACAGCCGCCATCGTCTCCTTCTCTGATCCTCTCTCTCTCTTCGTCTCCTTCTCGTTCCGTCTGATCTTCGTAGCCTGAAACGAAGGCACGAGGGGGGGGGGTGTTTGGCTGTGGATGTTGTGGTTACCGGAACAGACGGCGCCGGTAAGAACTTCCCCATCTCCGGTCGTCTGTCGAGGGTATCGAGAGGGTATCGAGAGGAAGATGATAAACCAAGTGTGCTCCATGGAAAACAAATTTTGGATCTGGACTTATACCCGAGAGAGAGAGAGAGAGAGAGAGATGAGGTAGGAGGTACAAGACTTAAATCTTTATTTGTGTGTGTTAGGATAAGATAGATCAAAGAAAATGGAAGGGTTTTCTTGCTATGCGGCTGATCAAGATTAGGGAAAATGAGGGTTTGTGAATGATAAAATGCTATTTATACATAGGGTTTTTAATTGGGCTTGGGCTTGGGCCCAATCCCCGAGTTTAGGTGACCCGAAATTCCTACAAGACCCGTTATCGCAACCCAAACTCCACAAGCGTCGAAAAATAAAGTTTTAAGATTAAAATGCGTAAAATAGTGTCGTTTGTCGGGTTCGACGCGTTCGTTCGTCGCTTTAACTAAAAATCGCCTAAAATACTACGTTGACCGTTTTAATTCCGTTTTTCGGTCCGGTTTAAACTACGGATATTAAAACTTAATTGCGGAGCTAAATATTTTGAAAAAATTTAATATTTGTTGGCGTCGTTAGTATTTTGTTCGGTTTCAGTTCGTTACCGTGTATTGTTCCGCAGATTTCTCCAGCAATCACCATATGCGCACTGTAACGTCGAGTAGGCGTTCCTAGACATTACAAAAGCCTAATTGGGTTTACTCGTGCCTTAAACACTATTAATTATTGCCTTAAACGTTCGCTAATTGCGTAATTAGAAGCCGTTAATTATCGGTTGTCACAATCTGTGCCTTCGGGCAATGAGAGGATAGGTGTGCTAGAAAGTCTATCTTTTAAGTGCTGAAACGCAGATTCCAGTGCATCACCCCAACGATAGGTGACACCCTTCTGAGTCAGTGAAGTGAGAGGTTGCGCAATCTTTGAGAAATCTTTGATGAATCTTCTGTAATATCCTGCCAAACCCAAGAATTGGCGGATTTCTGTTGGTGTACGGGTTGCAGGCCAGTTCTTGATCGAGTCAACCTCGGATGGATCTACATGAATCCCATCCTTGTTTACCACATGGCCTAGAAAGTGGACTTCGCGAAGCCAAAAGTCACATTTCGAAAACTTGGCATACAACTGCTCTTTTCGAAGAAGTTCCAAAATAAGCCTCAGATGTTGCTCGTGTTCCTCCTGACTCTTAGAATAGATCAGGATGTCGTCGATGAACACTATGAAAAATTTATCCAAGTAAGGCTTGCACACTCGGTTCATGAGATCCATGAAGACTGCAGGTGCATTCGTTAATCCGAAAGGCATAACCAAAAACTCATAATGGCCGTAACGAGTTCTGAATGTTGTTTTGGAGACGTCTTCCTATCGGACTCTCAACTGATGGTATCCCGATCTCAAATCAATCTTAGAGTAATAACTCGAGCCTTGCAACTGGTCGAACAAATCATCAATGCGTGGAAGAGGATAACGATTCTTCATAGTCACCTTGTTGAGCTCGCGGAAGTCAATACACATCCTGAAAGTACCGTCTTTCTTCTTCACAAACAAGACTGGAGCTCCCCAGGATGAAGAGCTAGGACGTATGAAACCCTTTTCCAGGAGTTCTTGTAGTTGCGTGGACAGTTCTTCAAGTTCTGATGGAGCTAGACGATAGGGTGCTCGAGCTATGGGCGCTGCTCCAGGAACTAGCTCGATTTGAAACTCGACTTGGCGACGAGGCGGAAGACCAGGTAATTCCTCAGGGAATACCTCGGGAAAGTCGCTTACAATAGGTATGTCTTCTATCTTCCTTTCTTCCACGTATGTATCAGAAACGAGGGCTAGAATAGCGGTGTGGCCCTTTCGCAAACACTTCTGGGCCTTAAGGAAAGAGATGATGCCTACAACAGCACCACTCTTATCGCCACGGATTACAAGGGGTTCTTTCTCAGAACGAGGAATACAGACGATTTTCTCCTTGCAAATAATCTCCGCTTGGTGTTGAGATAACCAGTCCATTCCAATGACAACGTCAAAACTACCCAGAACGATAGGAATGAGGTCGATGGAAAAGGCCTGATCGGCAAGGACAAGCTTGCAACCCTTAACTACCTGTGTAGCCTCTAAACTTTTACCATTTGCTAACTCTACGATGTGCTTGGTGTTCAAAAGTGTTGGAGTATCGGCACCCGAATCAAATAACACAGTAACAAAGAAGTCGTCCAGAAGAAACTTACCCATCACAACGTTGGGATCGTTCCTTGCTTCTCCCTGACCAATCACGAACACCTGACCTTGGGCGCCATTGCCATTATTATTACCTCCGTTGTTATTTCCATTGTGGTTCCTGTTTCTTTGGTTGTTCTGATTTTGGTTCAGCTGGGGGCAGTTCCTCTTAAAGTGGCCTTCAGCGCCACACTGAAAGCATCCTTTATTGCCCTGCTGCTGCTGGTGGTGGTTCTGTGGAGCTTGTTGTTGTTGTTGGCGATTCTGATTCCCAGGACGTGGGCTCCTGCAATCTTTGGCCTCATGACCCAGCTTGTGACATCTCTGACAACGCCCTTATTGCACTGCCCGATGTGATGCAGATTACATCGATTGCACTTAAGGTGATTTCCCTTGTACCCACCCTGACCTTGATTCCCAGAAGGCTTCTGACTGGGGCTCCTGTACTCGTCTGTCTTTCAGTGCTGGGATTGAGCTGAAGCAGAACCCTTGCCCAAATTTCCATCCCACTTGCGCTTATTATTATTGGGAGCATCAGAAGTAGTAGCGCTAATACGCTTGGGCAGCATGTTCTGCTCAACTGCCTGATCAGTAAGGCGATGGGCCAACTTGACAATTTGCTGTATGGTGCCAAGATTAGTTGAGGTTATGTGGCTCTGTATTTCTGGCACCAAGCCCTTAAGGTACAGCTCAATGCGTTTGATGGGAGGGTCCACCATTGTGGGACACAGGATGGCCAGCTCGCTTGACCTCTTCGTGTATGCCTCGATCTCAGACCCCGTGTGACACCCCAGGAAAACCGGGAAACCGCGCAACCTATCTAGCTTCCTCAGTAACTACGTGCTAAATTTCAGGACGAAATTTCTTTCAAATTGGGGATGATGTGACAACCCAAACTTTCAGAGTTAGTGTCGTCAAATTTCGTGATCCTAACTTCTCGTTATCTTTCTCTCTTCAATGTGTTGAACGTTCTGTGCTATTATAACTCTGTTGAACTTAAGCGTACATGATAAGTCTCTTAAACAAGCATACTAGTATAGTTGGGCCACACTTGTATTGGGCCACATTAATAACCGGACCCGAATCACCTAAGCCTAATTCACCCTTGTGTTGTTTGCCTTATTTCGGCCCTGTCTCTTCGAAGCCCAATCAGAAATAAAACTCTAGTGGGTTCGGCCCACTTGTTCAGGATATATAAATATATGTATAAGTTCCCACACGTCTCTCATAATAATACAAGAAATAAGTAAACCCTAGCACACCTCTTTTGCACGCACGGTGATCGGCGATAGGAAACCCTTTCGCCCTTCGAAGCTTCTTGTGTTGGAATACCTCTCTTCACCTTTCGGACGTGAATAACTAAAGAATTTTAACAAGTGAATCATTCTGCCGAGCACATCAAGGTGAGTTCATACTCTTTCCAAGGCATGGGATTCCCAAGGGTTGGGAATGGGTAAATGAACTAAACGGTAATTACAACCATCCTCTGGGAGTAGGATGCCAAGATGCACACTGGACCAAACCTCTATCATTAAGTCCCCCATTTATATCGACTTAATCGCTCAGGCCTATGGCGAGCGGGTCATTAGTTAATAGCGCTATTAGGTTTAACAAACCTCACACCGTGTCGTTCGAACGGGCGTGTACTAATGGACTATGGGCAAAGGGTCAATGCTGATAGACATTGACTTAGGGCACCTCTTACATTTTCGTAGCAGTCGATACACACGGTCTAGTAACACATGGGAAGCCCCCACTAATCTTCCCACACATGTCTGGGAGACCGCGATACGAATTAATACGATACATGGTTTACAAAACGAACATATGATTTACGAAACGAATACTTTAACTAAACAACCAACTGTGAACTCGCTCAACTTTGTTGTTGACTCGTTATTACATGCCTTGCAGGTCGTTAGGTATTTTAGGAGCTTGCACGAGGAGGCGTGGACGTTGTGGGATATGGATAGACTTATGCCATGTTAAACCTTTATTACATTTTGAACTTATACTTTGGCTTTAAACATTATGCTTCCGCTTACAACTTAAACTATGTTTTGTACGGACACCAATTATATTATGTTTGAGTTTTATAATTATTACACGCTGTGTTCAATATGGTTGGTGGCTCGATCCTGGTCAGTCACGCCTCCAAGCGGTGATACTCCGCATGTGGATTTTGGGGGTGTGACAGTTTGCTATCAGAGCCATTGGTTATAGTGAACTTGGTTTTAATAAAGGAAAAGCTTTTTGATAAAACCAGACTATAACCTGTATAGTGCTCAATGATCCACAACGACGCTTCGCTCCACGTGCAAGACTCAACACCATAGGTGGTATGGTTTATACTTATATTGCCTGTTTATTTGTTGCATATTGTATTGTTTATGGTACGCATAGTAATGTAGCAATTGTTGATTGAAACCTTGTGTGCTTACCCTTTTCTGTCATTCTTTTTCTTCCCTTTCTTCGTCAATACCCTCTTTTGGTACATTGTAAGTGTGCATTCTTTCGTTTAACTTGCATTACGTCATCAACTCGACAGGCATGTTTGCACCATTCGCATCTTTGACCAATCCCGGGCGCCAGGGAAGGCACCCACTGCTACTCACTCACCTCCGCGTCAGGTGGAGACGCGTGCGGCTTATAGAAAGAGACTCGCGCAGGGCAGGGAGTCGTCCTCCCGACCTACGCATGCACTACCAGTTAACTCGCTCAGCGCCCAGGCTGAGTCTGCTGTGAATAAGGCCCTCCGAGATTATAACCAGATTTTAATAGAACAAAACCAAGTCTTAATGGAGCAAAATCAGAAATTACTAAAAAAAGGTTGCTACCCTAGGAGGGCGAGTGGAAGCTCAGGAGAAGCAGATACAAGAACTTAATAGGAGAACTACTGATTTGAAGGCAGAAGCCCTAAAAGGGCGCGAGGTACAAGGTCTGATAATGAGAGACGCTCGAGTGGATCATGAAAGGGCTTAACTCGCATGCCGAAAGGCTAGGTATGATGAATTGGAGGGTCCATCAGTTGGAGGAAGCCTGCTTCGCACCAGAACCCGAGCCAGCCCCAGTCCCGGCACCTCCCGAGCCAGAGGCGGAAGAGTCTGATGAAGAGCCGGAAGTGGAGGAAGAAGATCCCGAAGAGGAGGAGGAAGAGCCAGAAAAGGAGGAAGAAGAGCCGGAGGAGGTCCCGGATAATGACGGAGACGATGATGATGGTGGTGACCTCGGGGATGGAGACGTGGACGACTGACTCGTCTTCCACTCGTTTATCTAGTTATTCTTTTTTCTTTCAGTTGTTTTCGTGTAAACAATCCTGGTGATTAAAACTTTTGCGAATATTCTATGTAGTGACGTATATGGTTTAATTTGAATGGATTTTCTTATTTTATTGTTTTAAGGATATTTCTTGTACTGAGTTGTCACCTTACCTCTTTTTGCCCTTGCACTACAAGAGTCACATCTTTGACTCTACGATAGTTACCTTAATTATGGTAAACCTCTCGCTAGCCTTTGTACTAACCGGTGCCTATTGGTTGATGCAATGCCTAATTTCTACTATTAGCATAGACCAACCCATCATTCCTTTGCCACAGTGACACTATGTTCTCGCTTCTCCATGCAGAGACGTTAAGGTTCTCAAGCACACCAGAATCCCTCTTTTTTCGAGTTCGTTGGAACTCCTGTCGTGGCCCGGAGTTCACATGGGAACGAGAAGACCAAATGAAACTCAAGTATCCCCAGTTGTTCGGAAACAGTGCAACCACTGCTGAGACTGAAGCTACTGCGGAATTTCGGGACGAAATTCCAAATCAACGGGGGGATGATGTGACACCCCAGGAAAATTGGGAAACCGCACAACCTATCAAGCTTCCTCAGTAACTACGTGCTAAATTTCGGGACCCAATTTCTTTCAAATTGGGGATGATGTGACAACCCGAACTTTCAGAGTTAGTGTCGTTAAATCTCGTGATCCTAACTTCTCGTTATCTATCTCTCTTCAATGTGTTGAACGTTCTGTGCTATTATAACTCTGTTGAACTTAAGCATACATGATAACTCTCTTAAACAAGCATACTAGTATAGTTGGGCCTTGTATTGGGCCACATTAATAACCGGACCCGAATCACCTAAGCCTAATTCACCCTTGTGTTGTTTGCCTTATTTCGGCCCTGTCTCTTCGAAGCCCAATCAGAAATAAAACTCTAGTGGGTTCGGCCCACTTGTTCTGAATATATAAATATATGTATATGTTCCCGTACGTCTCTCATAATAACACAAGAAATAAGTAAACCCTAGCACACCTCTTTTGCACGCACGGTGATCGGCGATAGGAAACCCTTTCCCCTTTCGAAGCTTCTTGTGTTGGATTACCTCTGTTCACCTTTCGGACGTGATTAACTAAAGAATTTTAACAAGTGAAACATTCTGCCGAGCACATCAAGGTGAGTTCACACCCTTTCCAAGGCATGGGATTCCCAAGGGTTGGGAATGGGTAAATGAACTAAACGGTAATTACAACCATCCTTTGGGAGTAGGTTGCCAAGATACACACTGGAACAAACCTCTATCATTAAGTCCCTCATTTATATCGACTTAATCGCTGAGGCCTATGGCGAGCGGGTCATTAGTTAATAGCGCTATTAGGTTTAACAAACCTCACACCGTGTCGTTCGAACGGGCATGTACTAATGGACTATGGACAAAGGGTCAATGCTGATAGATATTTACTTAGGGCACCTCTTACATTTTCGTAGCAGTCGATACACACGGTCTAGTAACACATGGGAAGCCCCCACTAATCTTCGCACACATGTCTGGGAGACGGCGATACGAATTAATACGATACATGGTTTACAAAACGAACATATGATTTACGAAACGAATACTTTAACTAAACAACCAACTGTGAACTCGCTCAACTTTGTTGTTGACTCGTTGTTACATGCCTTGCAGGTCGTTAGGTATTTCAGGAGCTTGCACGAGGAGGCGTGGACGTTGTGGGATATGGATAGACTTATGCCATGTTAAACCTTTATTACATTTTAAACTTATACTTTGGCTTTAAACATTATGCTTCCGCTTACAACTTAAACTATGTTTTGTATGGACACCAATTATATTATGTTTGGGTTTTATAATTATTACATGCTGTGTTCAACATGATTGGTGGCTCGGTCCTGGTCAGTCACGCCTCCAAGCGGTGATACTCTGCATGTGGATTTTGGGGGTGTGACACCCCGTCATCTTCAGATTGAAAAACTCCACCTCCAGCTTGTGGATGTCATAACGACTGCAGTACTCTTCCTTAATCAGCTCTTTGAAACCGTTCCACGGGGTGGCATTAGCAACCGCCAACCCAAGCAGTTGAACCTGTGCCTTCCACCAGGTTAACGCAGCACCTTCGAGTGTTCCAGTAGCATACTTCACCCTACGATCTTCAGGGCATTCACACATTTCGAAAACAGACTCAAGCTTCTCGAACCAGTGAAGAAGACCTACAGCTCCTTCTCTGTCGCTGAAAGTGCTAGGTCGGCAATCCATGAAGGTTTTGAATGTGCACACAGCAGGCTGTGCAGGTTGACCTGCGGTGCGAGGATAAAAGACAAGGTTAAGCACGAGGGTTGGTTTGCGCAGGTAGGATCTAAACGTCCTAAGATGGGTTGATGTGGCAGGTTATTCCTCCTGCAGGAACAGCTGCGAGTGCCTCAGCAACTCGTTCGTTGATTAGAGCCGTCAACTGGGCTTGAGTGAGGTTGATACGTCCTCCGCGTCCGTTCATGATCTTCATAACGAAGCAACGTAAGTGAGGAAAGTGTCGCGAAAGTGTGTAAGTGTGGGACGACAGGAGAGAGTAAACACACAAGGTTCAAATAGCAATTATCACGTTAACTAATGCACAGTGTGAACTATCTAACCGACAACATAACTTAAATCATACCACCTATTGTGTCGAGTCTTGCACGTGGAGCGAAGCGTCGTTGTGGATCGTTGAGCACTGTACAGGCTATAGTCTGGTTTTACCAAAAAACTTTTTCCTTTTTTTTTAAAACCAAGTTCACTATAACCAATGGCTCTGATACCAATCTGTCACACCCCCAAAATCCACCATGCGGAGTACCACCGCTTAGAGGCGTGACGTGACCAGGATCGAGCCACCAATCATATTGAACAATGTAATTAAGTAAATGAAATCAAACACAATACGATTGATGACCAAAGCTAGTTAGCTAAGTTTAGTTTAAACAGCGAAAGCATAAATGTAAAGTCCAAAACATAAGTCCATAGTTTTTAAGTTAAAGTTCAAAACGGGAGTTTAATAAGTTCATAAGGATTTAATTATTAAGCACGGAACATAATGATCCGTACTACACAACGACTCCTCCCTCGTGCAAGCTCCAAGCATTTAGCGACCTGTAAGACATGTAACAACGAGTCCACAACAAAGTTGAGTGAGTTCACGGTTGGTTGGTTAGTTTTAAGTTGTTTCTGAAAACGTGGTTTGTCTTTCGTTGGCGTAATTGCCGTGGGGGTTACCCCGTAGTTGAAAGAAAGTTTAACCAGTTCATTCTTTATTACCCATACCCTGTCCATGATTAGTGGGGACTTCCCCATGTAAACTACTAGACCGTATGATATCGACTACTACGCAAGTAAGTTGTGCCCTACATCAGTGTCTATCCTCACTGATGGTTTGCCATAGTCCATTAGTACACGCCCGTCCGACTGGCACGGTGTGAGGTTTGTTAAACCTAATAGCGCTATTAACTAATGACCCGCTCGCCATTGGCCTCGGCGATTAAGTCGATATAAAATGAGGGACTTATGATAGAGTTTTGTCTAGTAAGTTTAAGGTTGTTGTCCTACACAAGGAGGACGAACGTACGTAGTTCTCCCAAAGAGAATACGCAGGATTAATACTGGCATCCTACCCGAGGAGGATGGCCGTACATATCCTACCTAAGTAAGATATGTAGATTCCGTTTTAATTCTTTAACCCATTCCCAAACCACCGGGAATCCCATGCCTTAGAAAGTGTGTGAACTCACCTAGGTTTGCTCGGTTAGATTCTCAAATATAGCTAACAGTCAAAGTCGGTCAATCACGTCCTAGTAGGATTACCACTTAGTTTATTAGTGACTTCAAATAAGCACAAAATTCCTACACGCATCTAACACATAACATGCATCACTTTAACAATTTATGCCCATAGAGACTCCCCACCTATTCCCGTTCACAAATAAACATACGACATTGCACATAACACTTTTATCGACACATAACATGTTAGATCATTCACAGATAACATATTCGACATTTAGACACGCAAATCACTACTTATGTCGTTTCAACTTAATTATCCGAAACTGGGCTGTTTTCGAGCATTTTAATAAAATAGTTATCTTATTTCAAAAATTCCCAACTTTTTTCAGAAGATTCTAAACGACCCAAATATTATTGTGTAAAAATCTCAGGATCTAATTCATTACCAATATTTTACTAAAAATCATTTTCCGGACTGCAATCAGATTCATTATTTTCTGACTGCAGTCTACAGAATAATTCATTAAAAATTCATTGTAAGTCGGATTGACGAAATTCCAGCCGGACAATTACTACGACATCAGTGTCCATCTACAGTACCAGTTTCGTGATCTAACTCTACACAGAACTCAAGTTACGACAGAAAACAGAACGTATATTTTCAGCAGAAAAAATGCAGCTCTAGCTGCTGTTACGGAATGACACTTTAAAAATAGTAAACGAAGTCCAAAAATTACGATTTCGGTGCCATTAGAACCGTATTTCATAGTACATAAATCTAGACTTCAGAAAATACATTTTTTGTTAAGTTATGGTCCTGTTACAGCCAGTTAAAGGCGGCTGGAAATGCAGCAATACTTACAGCAGATTATCACTTATATATTACAGATTTATCATGCAATATCATATTTCATTCATCATTTTAACACTACTTCGACATATGTTAGATGATGTTCAAGATTTGTTTATGTTCATTAGAGTTCTACCTTTTCGATCTTTAAACCTCATTAACCACTCAACAATCATATAAAATGCAAGGATCTAAGTGCTTACCACTAGCACAAGGCTAGGAGAGTTCGAGTGTAGAAAAGTGGTGGACAAAAGAAAACGAGAGCGGTCCTTCAATTTCCGAAGGCACCGAGCTTCGTTGTTCACCTTCTTGCACCTTTGTATGGATGGAAAATGGCTAGAAAGTGACTTGATGGTGGGTGTATGGTGGATGGTTGTGGCTGCCGATTTCAAAGAAAGAGAGGAGAGGAGAGCTAAATTTTGTTGATGTGTTTTAGTGAATGAAAGAGATCTATTGGTTATATTTATAAACCAAGTTAGGACTTTAACCAACAAATAATGTGTTCTCTAGATTTTGGACAATAAGAATAAAATAATCACAATTTGGTGGAGTGTTTCCTGGTTTTCCTGGGGTGTCACATCATCCCCCCGTTGATTTGGAATTTCGTCCCGAAATTCTGCAGTAGCTTCAGTCTCAGTAGTGGTTGCATTTTTCTTAAACAGTTGGGGATACTTGAGTTTCATTTGGTCTTCTCGTTCCCAGGTATACTCTGGGCCATGACGGGAATTCCAACGAACTCGGACGAGAGGTATTCTGGTGTGCTGAGAATCTTAACATCTCGATCCGTAATCTCTACTGATTCTTCGACGAATCGCAGCTGGTCATCGATAGTGAGCTCCTTGAGAGGAACTATGAGGGTCTCGTCTGACAGACACTTCTTCAGATTTGACACGTGGAAAACATTGTGAACTCTGCTGAGTTCTTCAGGTAGATTCAACCTGTAGGCGACCTTGCCAATTTTCTCGATGATTTCGAAAGGTCCGACAAAACGCAGATTGAGCTTGCCTCGTTTGCCAAAACGAACTATACCTTTCCAAGGTGAGACTTTGAGTAGCACTCGATCCCCAACCTGGGACTTGAGTGGTTTTTTGCGCTTAACAGCATAACTTTTCTGACGGTCACGAGCTGCCGCCATTCGTTGTCGTATCTGAGCAATCTTCTCGGTTGTATCTACAACCAACTCTGGGCCAGTGATTTGACTGTCACCAACCTCTGACCAACAAAGAGGTGATCGGCATTTCTGTCCGTACAACTCCTCGAACGGAGCGGCCTGGATGCTGGTGTGGTAGCTGTTGTTATACGAGAACTCCAATAGTGGGAGGTGCTTCTCCCAGCCATTACCAAAGTCGATTACACATGCCCAAAGCATGTCTTCAAGGGTTTGGATGGTGCGTTCAGACTGTCCATCCATCTGTGGGTGATAAGCGGTGCTCATATCCAATCGTGAGCCAAAAGACTTGTGCATAGCTTGCCACAGTTCAGAGGTAAAACAAGCGTCACGATCAGAAATGATGGAGGTTGGCACTCCGTGCCTTGATACCACTTCTTTTAGGTAGATGTCTGCTAGAGTAGAAAACTTATCCGTTTCCTTGATAGCCAGAAAATGTGCAGACTTGGTCAGTCGATCCACGATCACCCAAATGGTATCGTTTCCGCGTTGAGATCTGGGCAGGTCAGTAACGAAATCCATGGAAATTTGCTACCATTTCCATTTAGGTATCTCTGGTTGTTGAAGTGGGCCTGATGGTTTCTGGTATTCGACCTTAACTCTCGCACAAGTCAAACATTTACCGACGTAGGTTGCTATGCTGGCTTTCATACCAGGCCACCAGTATGTAGTCTTGAGATCATGGTACATCTTATCCGAACCAGGATGTACTGAGTAACGAGACTTATGCGCTTCATCCATCACAAGCTCGCGTAGATCTCCATACAGTGGAACCCAGATGCGTCCTTTAACATAGTAGGCGCCGTTTTCTTTTTGTTCTAGCCGTTGCCTCGATCCTCGTAGGGACTCAGCCCTGATGTTCTCAGCCTTCAATGCTTCAGCCTGAGCATCGCGAATCTGAGCGGGAAGGTTAGATTGGATGGTAAGCTGTAACGCACGTACACGCTTAGGTATAGTATCCTTTCGGCTGAGGGCGTCGGCCACAACATTGGCCTTGCCCGGATGGTACTTGATAGCGCATTCATAATCATTCAAGAGTTCTACCCATCGGCGTTGTTGCATATTCAATTCCTTTTGCTTGAAGATATGCTCGAGACTCATGTGATCGGTGTAAATGGTGCACTTGGTACCGTACAGGTAATGTCTCCATATCTTAAGCGCGAAAAAAACTGCTCCCAATTCCAAGTCGTGCGTAGTGTAGTTCCTTTCGTAAACCTTAAGTTGGCGTGATGCGTAGGAAATGACCTTGTCACGTTGCATCAACACGCAACCAAGTCCTTGGATGGAAGCGTCATAGTGTACCACAAAATCATCTGTGCCTTCGGGCAATGAGAGGATAGGTGCGCTACAAAGTCTATCTTTTAAGTGCTGAAACGCAGATTCCTGTGCATCACCCCAACGATAGGTGACACCCTTCTGAGTCAGTGAAGTGAGAGGTTGCACAATCTTTGAGAAATCTTTGATGAATCTTCTGTAATATCCTGCCAAACCCAAGAATTGGCGGATTTCTGTTGGTGTACGGGGTGCAGGCCAGTTCTTGATCGAGTCAACCTTGGATGGATCTACATGAATCCCATCCTTGTTTACCACATGGCCTAGAAAGTGGACTTCGCGAAGCCAAAAGTCACATTTCGAAAACTTGGCATACAACTGCTCTTTTCGAAAAAGTTTCAGAATAAGCCTTAGATGTTGCTCGTGTTCCTCCTGACTCTTAGAATAGATCAGGATGTCGTCGATGAATACTATGACAAATTTATCCAGGTAAGGCTTGCACACTCGGTTCATGAGATCCATGAAGACTGCAGGTGCATTCGTTAATCCGAAAGGCATAACCAGAAACTCATAATGGCCGTAACGAATTCTGAATGCTGTTTTGGAGACGTCTTCCTCTCGGAGTCTCAACTGATGGTATCCCGATCTCAAATCAATCTTAGAGTAATAACTTGACCCTTGCAACTGGTCGAACAAATCATCAATGCGTGGAAGAGGATAACGATTCTTCACAGTCACCTTGTTGAGCTCGCGGTAGTCAATACACATCCTGAAAGTACCGTCTTTCTTCTTCACAAACAAGACTGGAGCTCCCCAGGGTGAAGAGCTAGGATGTATGAAACCCTTTTCCAGGAGTTCTTGTAGTTGCGTGGACAGTTCTTCAAGTTCTGATGGAGCTAGACGATAGGGTGCTCGAGCTATGGGCGCTGCTTCAGGAGCTAGCTCGATTTGAAACTCGACTTGGCGACGAGGCGGAAGACCAGGTAATTCCTCAGGGAATACCTCGGGAAAGTCGCGTACAATAGGTATGTCTTCTATCTTCCTTTCTTCCACGGATGTATCTGAAACGAGGGCTAGAATAGCGGTGTGGCTCTTTCGTAAACACTTCTGGGCCTTAAGGAAAGAGATGATGCCTACAACAGCACTACTCTTGTCGTCACGGATTACAAGGGGTTCTTTCTCAGAACGAGGAATACGGTCGATTTTCTCCTTGCAAATAATCTTCACTTGGTGTTGAGATAACCAGTCCATTCCAATGACAACGTCAAAACTATCCAGAACGATAGGAATAAGGTCGATGGAAAAGGTCTGATCGGCAAGGACAAGCTTGCAACCCTTAACTACCTGTGTAGCCTCTAAACTTTACCATTTGCTAACTCTACGATGTGCTTGGTGCTCAAAAGTGTTGGAGTGCGCTTAAGCATTTGGCTAACTTTTAAGGACATATAACTAGTATCGGCACCCGAATCAAATAACACAGTAACAAAGAAGTCGTCCAGAAGAAACTTACCCATCACAACGTTGGGATCGTTCCTTGCTTCTCCCTAACCAATCACGAACACCTGACCTTGGGCGCCATTGCCATTATTGTTACCTCCGTTGTTGCCTCCGTTGTTATTTCCATTGTGGTTCATGTTTCTTTAGTTGTTGTTCTGATTTTGGTTCAGCTGGGGACTGTTCCTCTTAAAGTGGCCTTCAGCGCCACACTGAAAGCATCCTTTATTGCCCTGCTGCTGCTGCTGCTGGTGGTGGTTCTGTGGAGCTTGTTGTTGTTGTTGGCGATTCTGATTCGCAGGACGTGGGCTCCTGCAATCTTTGGCCTCATGACCCAGCTTGTGACATCTCTGATAACGGCCCTTGTTGCACTGCCCGCTGTGATGCAGATTACATCGATTGCACTTAGGGTGATTTCCCTTGTACCCGCCCTGACCTTGATTCCCAGAAGGCTTCTGACTGGGGCTCCTGTACTCGTCTGTCTTTCACTGCTGGGATTGAGCTGAAGCAGAACCCTTGCCCAAAATTCCATCCCACTTGCGCTTATTATCATTGGGAGCATCAGAAGTAGTAGCGCTAATACGCTTGGGCAACCTGTTCTGCTCAACTGCCTGATCAGTAAGGCGATGGGCCAACTTGACAATTTGCTGTATGGTGCCAAGATTAGCTGAGGTTATGTGGCTCTGGATTTCTGGCACCAAGCCCCTAAGGTACATCTCAATGCGTTTGATGGGAGGGTCCACCATTGTGGGACACAGGATGGCCAGCTCGCTTGACCTCTTTGTGTATGCCTCGATCTCAGACCCTGTGTGACACCCCAGGAAAACCGAGAAACCGCGCAACCTATCTAGCTTCCTCAGTAACTACGTGCTAAATTTCGGGACGAAATTTCTTTCAAATTGGGGATGATGTGACAACCCGAACTTTCAGAGTTAGTGTCGTCAAATCTCGTGATCCTAACTTCTCGTTATCTATCTCTCTTCAATGTGTTGAACGTTCTGTGCTATTATAACTCTATTGAACTTAAGCGTACATGATAACTCTCTTAAACAAGCATACTAGTATAGTTGGGCCGCACTTGTATTGGGACACATTAATAACCGGACCTGAATCACCTAAGCCTAATTCACCCTTGTGTTGTTTGCCTTATTTCGGCCCTGTCTCTTCGAAGCCCAATCAGAAATAAAACTCTAGTGGGTTCGGCCCACTTGTTCAGGATATATAAATATATGTATAAGTTCCCACACGTCTCTCATAATAACACAATAAATAAGTAAACCCTAGCACACCTCTTTTGCACGCACGGTGATCGGCGATAGGAAACCCTTTCCCCCTTAGAAGCTTCTTGTGTTGGAATACCTCTCTTCACCTTTCGGACGTGATTAACTAAAGAATTTTAACAAGTGAAACATTCTGCCGAGCACATCAAGGTGAGTTCACACTCTTTCCAAGGCATGGGATTCTCAAGGGTTGGGAATGGGTAAATGAACTAAACGGTAATTACAACCATCCTTTGGGAGTAGGATGCCAAGATACACACTGGACCAAACCTCTATCATTAAGTCCCTCATTTATATCGACTTAATCGCTGAGGCCTATGGCGAGCGGGTCATTAGTTAATAGCGCTATTAGGTTTAACAAACCTCACACCGTGTCGTTCGAACGGGCGTGTACTAATGGACTATGGGCAAAGGGTCAATGCTGATAGACATTGACTTAGGGAACCTCTTACATTTTCGTAGTAGTCGTTACACACGGTCTAGTAACACATGGGAAGCCCCCACTAATCTTCGCACACATGTCTGGGAGACCGCGATACGAATTAATACGATACATGGTTTACAAAACGAACATATGATTTACGAAACGAATACTTTAACTAAACAACCAACTGTGAACTCGCTCAACTTTGTTGTTGACTCGTTGTTACATGCCTTGCAGGTCGTTAGGTATTTCAGGAGCTTGCACGAGGAGGCGTGGACATTGTGGGATATGGATAGACTTATGCCATGTTAAACCTTTATTACATTTTGTACTTATACTTTGGCTTTAAACATTATGCTTCCGCTTACAACTTAAACTATGTTTTGTATGGACACCAATTATATTATGTTTGGGTTTTATAATTATTACACGCTGTGTTCAATATGATTGGTGGCTCGGTCCTGGTCAGTCACGCCTCCAAGCGGTGATACTCCGCATGTGGATTTTGGGGGTGTGACACCCCGTCATCTTCAGATTGAAAAATTCCACCTCCAGCTTGTGGATGTCGTAATGACTGCAATACTCTTCCTTAATCAGCTCTTTGAAACCGTTCCACCGGGTGGCATTAGCAACCGCCAACCCAAGCAGTTGAATCTGTGCCTTCCATCAGGTTAACGCAGCACCTTCGAGTGTTCCAGTAGCATACTTCACCCTACGATCTTCAGGGCATTCACACATTTCGAAAACAGACTCAAGCTTCTCGAACCAGTGAAGAAGACCTACAACTCCTTCTCTGTTGCTAAAAGTGCTAGGTCGGCAATCCATGAAGGTTTTGAATGTGCACACAGGAGGCTGTGCAGGTTGACCTGTGGTGCGAGCATAAAAGACAAGGTTAAGCACGAGGGTTGGTTTGCGAAGGTAGGATCTAAACATCCTAAGATGGGTTGATGTGGCAGGTTATTCCTCCTGCAGGAACAGCTGCGAGTGCCTCAGCAACTCGTTCGTTGATTAGAGCCGTCAACTGGGCCTGAGTGCGGTTGATACGTCCTCCGCGTCCGTTCATGATCTCCATAACGAAGCAACGTAAGTGAGGAAAGTGTCGCGAAAGTGCGTAAGTGTGGGACGACATGAGAGAGTAAACACACAAGGTTCAAATAGCAATTATCACGTTAACTAATGCACAATGTGAACTATCTAACCGACAACATAACATAAATCATACCACCTATTGTGTCGAGTCTTGCACGTGGAGCGAAGCATCGTTGTGGATCGTTGAGCACTGTACAGGTTATAGTCTGGTTTTACCAAAAAGCTTTTTCCCTTTTTTTTAAAACCAAGTTCACTATAACCAATGGCTCTGATACCAATCTGTCACACCCCTAAAATCCACCATGCGGAGTACCACCGCTTGGAGGTGTGACGTGACCAGGATCGAGCCACCAATTATATTGAACAATGTAATTAAGTAAATGAAATCAAACACAATACGATTGATGACCAAAGCTAGTTAGCTAAGTTTAGTTTAAACAGCGGAAGCATAAATGTAAAGTCCAAAACATAAGTCTATAGTTTTTAAGTTAAAGTTCAAAACGCAAGTTTAATAAGTTCATAAGGATTTAAATATTAAGCATGGAACATAACGGTCCGTACACCACAACGACTCCTCCCTCGTGCAAGCTCCAAGCATTTAGCGACCTATAAGGCATGTAACAACGAGTCAACAACAAAGTTGAGTGAGTTCACGGTTGGTTGGTTAGTTTTAAGTTGTTTCTGAAAACGTGGTTTGTCTTCCGTTGGCGTAATTGCCGTGGGGGTTACCCCGTAGTTGAAAGAAAGTTTAACCAGTTCATTCTTTATTACTCATACCCTGTCCATGATTAGTGGGGGCTTCCCCATGTGAACTACAAGACCGTATGATATCGACTACTACGCAAGTAAGTTGTGCCCTACATCAGTGTCTATCATCACTGATGGTTTGCCATAGTCCATTAGTACACACCCGTCCGACTGGCACAGTGTGAGGTTTGTTAAACCTAATAGCGCTACTAACTAATGACCCGCTCGCCATTGGCCTCGGCGATTAAGTCGATATAAAATGAGGGACTTATGATAGAGTTTTGTCTAGTAAGTTTAAGGTTGTTGTCCTACACAAGGAGGACGAATGTACGTAGTTCTCCCAAAGAGAATACGCAGGATTAATACTGGCATCCTACCCGAGGAGGATGGCCGTACATATCCTACCTAAGTAAGATATGTAGATTCTGTTTTAATTTTTTAACCCATTCCCAAACCACCGGGAATCCCATGCCTTAGAAAGTGTGCGAACTCACCTCGGTTTGCGCGGTTAGATTCTCAAATATAGCTAACAGTCAAAGTCGGTCAATCACGTCCTAGTAGGATTACCACTTAGTTTATTAGTGACTTCAAATAAGCACAAAATTCCTACACGCATCTAACACATAACATGCATCACTTTAACAATTTATGCCCATATAGACTCCCCACCTATTCCCATTCACAAATAAACATACGACATTGCACATAACACTTTTATCGACACATAACATGTTAGATCATTCACAGATAACATATTCGACATTTAGACACGCAAATCACTACTTATGTCGTTTCAACTTAATTATCCGAAACTGGGCTGTTTTCGAGCATTTTAATAAAATAGTTATCTTCTTTCAAAAATTCCTAACATTTTACAGAAGATGCTAAACGACTCATATATTATTGTGTAAAAATCTCGGGATCTAATTCATCACCAATATTTTAATAAAAATCATTTTCCGGACTGCAATCAGATTCATTATTTTCTGACTGCAGTCTACGGAATAATTCATTAAAAATTCATTGTAAGTTGGTTTGATGAAATTCCAGTGGGACAATTACTACGACATCAGTGTCCATCTACAATACCAGTTTCGTGATCTAACTCTACACAGAACACAAGTTACGATAGAAAACCGAACGTATATTTTCAGCAGAAAAATACAGCTCTAGCTGCTCTTACGGAATGACACTTTAAAAACAGTAAACGAAGTCCATAAATTACGATTCCAGTGCCATTAGAACCGTATTTCATAGTAAATAAATCTAGACTTCAGAAAATACATTTTTTGTTAAGTTATGGTGCTGTTACAGCCAGTTAAAGGCGGCTGGAAATGCAGATCAGCAAGCTGTTTTCAGTCTTTTAACATTATAAAGTGTGTTCGATTGATTCCGTTAACTTGTTTAGCGATCACAACAATACTTACAGCAGATTATCACTTATATATTACAGATTTATCATGCAATATCATATTTCATTCATCATTTTAACACTACTTCAACATATGTTAGATGATGTTCAAGATTTGTTTATGTTCATTAGAGTTCTACCTTTTCGATCTTTAAACCTCATTAACCACTCAACAATCATGTAAAATGCAAGGATCTAAGTGATTACCACTAGCACAAGGCTAGGAGAGTTCGAGCGTAGAAAAGTGGTGGATAAAAGAAAACGAGAGCGGTCCTTCAACTTCCGAACGCACCGAGCTTCGTTGTTCACCTTCTGGCACCTTTGTATGGATGGAAAATGGCTAGAAAGTGACTTGATGGTGGGTGTATGGTGGATGGTTGTGGCTGGCGATTTCAAAGAAAGAGAGGAGAGGAGAGCTAAATTTTGTTGATGTGTTTTAGTGAATGAAATGAGATCTATTGGTTATATTTATAAACCATGTTAGGGCTTTAACCAACAAATAACGTGTTCTCTAGATTTTGGACAATAAGAATAAAATAATCACAATTTGGTGGAGTGTGTCCCCTATGGGGAACCGTTCGGTTGGGGGGGGGGGTTATATGGTTGGATTTTAATGATGTAGTTAGTAGCTAGTTAGATTAGTTAGGTGATTAAATTAGTTACTAGTGTGTTATGTGTTATAACGGGTGTTAGGGTGTTCGGGGACCCTAACTAGCTCAGTAAAGTGAAAACAATGTCATTGACAATATTTTTATGTTCCGAGTAAAGTCCGGTTGTTCGGTTTGACACTATTCCGTTAAAGTGCTTAATTAATCCGTAAAGTGTCATACATATGTATTTTTGTAATGTTTTTGATTTTCAATACTCAGGAAAGCATAACAGACTATTTAATGACTTTTCTGTACACTATTAGTATGTTGACAAGTACAGGTAAGTATATTACAGTAATCAGAGAGCAATTAAGTAATTCCACACTGTCAAGCACTTTAATTATAAATAATAAATTGTACAGAATACATGGAATTTTGAGGGTTGTCACAACCACTACCTCATTGGCCACATAATCAATTAATAATACATAGTCAACTATTGTTACTGTTAGGATCTGAGTTTCTTTATGATTGTGTTTTCGTTTGAAGATTAAGAAGATGGAAATGTAATTGCAGCGGAAATATAAATGGAAACAAACTTTGATACACAATCAAATAGGAGAATTGCTTTTCACGCACTTTTTAACATAGAACCGAATGAATGAATTTATTTCAAGGATTCAATTACAATATGCATGTATGTAACAAACTCCCCCTCAGCCTGAGCTCATAATGTTTGTTCGTACAGGAAGAAAAGTGATAAAGAGCTGATAGAACAGTACAGGGTACTATTCTATTTATAGGCACGCGCAAACCACTGTGGCATCTTTGCTGACGTCACCATGATAGTGACATCTAACCTCCTAACAAACTCTAACTACTGCCCTCATTACAACTACTGATAGCAAACAACTGATTACAATGTATTACATATAAATGAACTAAACTACTGATTCTTCAATCCACTTCTTAGGCTTCAGCAGTGCTTCTAATCTTCAGCAGTACTTGGGACAAGGCAGTTGTTTGAGTCATCAGCACTTTGGTCTTTATCAGTCCTTTGTAGTCAACAATAGTTAGGAAAGGCAGTAGATTGAATCCATCAGGTGTTAGAGCCATTATCAAGGGGAAAGCTTATGTACAAACATCTGCTTATTCTGGATCCACTACTCTGATCCGGTTTTGGCTTTAATCAACTGTTCCTTTGGTAGGGTTCAATCCCAGCAATCTCCCGCCTGGAACAGGTGATGCCAAAACCCTTCATTATTGTGGAACTTTATTGTCTCATCAACAGTTCCCTTATTTGCCCTTAGAGTTGTAACTCAAAGTCTAAGGCATCTGTGTCATCTTCATCCCTGCACAGCGTAAGATCAAAGAGCTTGCAGATCTTCAACACTCAGGCCCAGTGCTTGTTGCCTTGATATTTTCTTCACTTCTCCACTGGATTTTCAATACGTGGGTCTGTTTGTCAGTTTTCCACTTTAGTATTTTTGAATCCAGTGGGTTCTTGGGAGATTTTTATTGGATGAGGAATTAGGAGATTGTGGCCTGGTGATAACTGGCTGAATTGTGCTTTGAGCTTTAGCAAGTTTCTCAGCTATCATTTGTTTAAGGACCATATTTAAAACTTCATCACCTGCTGCTTGATCCTCTGGTGTTTCTGCATCCATTTGCTTTTGTCTCCTTCTTTGATACAGGATGGCAACAGGTGGAGCAGTGGATTTCCTGACTTGCAGTTTTGGTGGTCTTGTTGAAACCTCTACTTCAGGATAGTCAGGCTTTTGTGGTACATTTGGATTTTTCTTTCCTAGTTCTTCCAACTTTTTGTAGCTGGCCCTGACTTTATCTTCTTTCCACATTCATACCTGATTTTTTGACCCAAAATCAGCTTTAATAAGTTCCTCTTTCATTCTCTTCAGTTGTAACACTTGACCAGGAACATTTTTCTTGTATTTTGCCCAAACAGGAGGAGTATGTTTGACTTTGTCTTTGTTCATTTGTTCAATTTTCTCCAACTCCTCTTTGAGCTCATCAACTGTCCAATCTTTATACTGACTCTTGTCTCCCTTGTATTTCTTGTATGCAATGATATGTTTAAGGTAGTCTTTTCTCAGACTTTCATCATCTCTTTCTGAAAAGTTGTTGGCAAAGGTTCTTTGAAAACCTTTCCAAAGTACTAACCTGAGTGAGCAGGTATTGGTAGTATCTTTGGATTTCTTTGTCAGATTTTCCCTGAGAGTTTCTTTTGGAGATATCCTTTGCCTGTTGAGCTTTAATCTTTAGATATTCTTCAATGTTGTTAGGCCTTGGATAACCTTGAACAGATGGGAGGTTCCTTTTAGCAGGATCATCTTCAGTGTAGAAGGATTTGATCTCCTCTCTAACTGCTATGAGCTCTAAAGGGTACTGAGCTCCTGTAGAAACAATGGCAGTGTTTGGATTTTCAACTTGTGCTGAAGAGAGAGGAACAGGGTTTGGTAGGGTAACAAGTGTCAGTGGTTGTGAAGATGTAGGAGGTGAAGGTTCATCATTAAGAATAATCCTTCTCCTTTTGAGTTTAGGAGAGGTTGGTGGTGTGTTGATGGGTTGAGTAGTGGTGATTTGAGTGGTGGATGACTGACTAACAGTTGTTGAAACAACTGGTGTTTCAACCACTGTTGTCATTACAATAGATGTTGTAACATCTGATGTCTTCTGCTTTTTGGCAGGAGGTGATGATGGTGGTGAGGATGTTTTCGGTGGTGAGGATGTTTTTGGTGGTGATGTGATTTTTGATGGGGCAGTGGATGTAGTGTGTGTTGAAGTAGTAATGGTGGCAGTTGTTTGGGTAACAGATGTTGAAACCACTGAAGTACCAACAGCTGTTGATACAACAGGTGTTTTAACATCTACTGGTTTGGGAGATTATGTTTGGAGTTTTTGGAAAGCTTGGGAGTATGTTTTGTGGATCTGGATGGTATGGATTTGGGTTGCCTCACTTATTTAGTGGGCTTCTTTCTTTTAACCTTAGGACTTTCTTCATCCATTGGCTCAGAAGGACCTTGCTCATTCAGCTCCATAAAAACTCTTTTCTCCTGGTCAAATCTAGCTTTATCCTTTGCCTCCAAATCCTTTTTAACCTTGCTTTTGCATCAGCAATGGCATTTGTGGTTACATCAATCTTCTTAGAACCATCTGGCAAGGGAATGTCTACAAGCATGCTTGAATTGTCTGGTGCAATGTATAGCCCATCTTCATAGCCCTTTTTCTTCAACTGCTTCATTTTCTCCCCCTTTTTGGCATTAGCTGGTGGTGGATTGTCCACAAAGATGATAGAGGGAGGAGAAGTGCCAGTGGTGTTCCATAAATGGGCCTTGATTGCCTTGATATCTGCCTTAGTATCTTTAAACCTTGCTTCCATAACATTTCTGACCTTTTGAACTTGTATTTCATGTTGCTGATCCGCTAATTGTCTTTGTTGGATGAGCATAGGTTGAAACAAACTCCACAACTCATTTGAAGTAGGAGCAGAGGACGGAACAGCTGTTGGAGTTGTTGCAGCAGTGGGTGGTACCTTTTGTACTTTCAACAACTGTTGCAACATTTCTTTGATTTCTGCAACAGATGTATCAAGTTTGTTAACTCTATCCGTCAATTCTCGGTACATTACACCATCACCCAACTTAATGGGATCATCTGATTTCCCACTTGCAGTGGTTGTAACAGTGGTTGACTCAGGGAGTGTACTCCAAAAATCATCCACCGATGCCCCATTGTATTAGTACAGGGGACTTCTTTCTTCACGTCTTGAAACCAGTTTTAGTGAACCAGTGAAAGCTTGAAATACCCTGGATTCCAAGGAAGAAGTTGCCTTCAAGGAAGTCTGATTGATGAAACTACTGTCCAAGTGTAAACCAGTGGGTTCAACACTTGTAGTAGCTGCTTCACTTGAACTACTGACATGATGTACTGTACATCCTGCAGTGTAACCTCCTCAGGTGTTGTTGGTGGGTTAGCAATGATTGAAACATCAGACCCAGTCACTTGTTGAGGTATATTCTCATTAACAGGTGATTGAGAAGGATTGGTTTGTGCCTGGTTCAAATCAAGAACATCCAACAAGATTTTTGTTTGTGGGAGAATTGTGGCAGTGAGTATGGGTGTAGAAAGCGAATTTGCCCCGGCAGTGGGTTGTGGATGATGGAATCAAGTGATTCCAGAGCATCATATTGTGGTGTCCCTATTCTTACAACCTGTTCTTTTTTAGAACAAGCAGGAGGAGTTTGAGGCATGGGTTGAGATCTTTCTACCAACTGCTGTGAGGAAGTAACAGCAGTGGTTTCTGGTGACTTTTGTGTTGTCACTGGTAGTTGCTCTGGTATCTCATCTTCCAGAGTTTCCTTTTTTGTAGGTTTAGGGGGATTTTGGATTTTCTTTTGTTTTGGTCTTTTGGTGGCTTTAGGTGTGGGTTTCACAACAGTTGTTTTGCTGCTGTGATCACCTTGAGCAGTGGGCTCAGCAGCAGGTGCCTGAGGAGCAGTGGTAGCTGCTAAAGTCTGCTCAGGAACCTCTGCTTGTGTTTTGGAAGTTGGTTTTGAAAGCCTTGTAAAAGTTTCAGATTGAAGACCATTTATTTGAAAAGGTTCACCTTGGATAAGCACATGAGCATTATCCTTTGCAAATTTCTTTTGAAAATATTAGCTCAAGAACCTTGGAAAAAGTAAAAATGATTTTTTAGAAACATTTTTGACCAAGTCATCAAAGATCTCCTGCGAGTAGTTAAAGTTTTCCCCATGTAAAATAGCATAACCCAGGTATTGGATCTTTAATGGTATTTCATTGAAAGCAGTGGTCTTATTGGAAACACATATCAAGAGGGAATAAAACAAGAACCTTGTGGCAGGAGGAAAACTGCCTTTTTGCAAGGTGTCCTTTTTCATTTCCTCGGCATACCCTCTTTCTAAAAAATCTGTTTGGTACTCTATTTTAGGAAAGGAAGTTTTACCTTGAAGATCATTCAGTTCAAATACCTCTGATAGAGTTTGTCGTGTGATTTTAACCATGACACCCTTTATTGAGGAATTGATGGGAATGACCATTTTATCTTGAGTTTCAAGTGTTGCATTCTTCCAAAATTCTCTTTGGGTTTTCAAGTAAATCGGTGCATCGGCAGTCAACAAAGTTTTGTACTTTGAGGCCGACATGGTATCGACGATGGAATCGAAGGTTTCGGTGGTACCTGGTTTTGTGAGTAGACCCAGGTAATTGTGAGGAGCTTTGTATGGAATTTTAGTGGCCATGGTAATTTTGAAGTGATTGCGAGAGGAAGAAGATGACGAAGAAGATGAGTGATTTTGAGGGGCAAAATTGATGATAACTGCTTTGAGAAAGGAATTTTGAATTCGATTCGACAGTGAAAACCCTGTTTGGGGTTTTAATCAGGGTTTTATAGGACAAAAAGTGAATGCTGACGTGGCAGCGGTTACAACAAGATCTGATCGCTATGTATTGTCCACGTGCCAACCCCTGATGAGTATTGGAAGACAGTTGTTTTATGAAACCACTGATGGAACAATAACAGTGGTTGTAATGGTACAATGAGAACAGTGGGTGACTTTACAACTATTAGTGGATAGCCTATCAGTGGTTGAAAACACTGATTTTGAACAACAGTGATTACCAAGGAAATGAGAGAACATGGGTTGACTTTCAGCAGTGGACAACATTTAACAAAACAGATGTTTTAATAAAACAGTGGTTATGGCAGACTTTTAAGGATTTATGAAAAATTTCATATTTAACTATTTTTAAGGATGGATTTTTGATTTTTTGAAAACATTTTAATGCTTTTATTCATAGAAAAACAGGATTTTGCCTGTTATTCCATGTTCAGCATGCCAATCCTAGAGATCAAGCTTTCAAAGGTGGATATGTCTAATGCTTTGGTTAACACATCTGCCAGCTGATCTTTAGTTGGAACATAGTGCAGAGAAATCAAACCTTTTTCATTGCAATCTCTCACAAAGTGATGTCTGATATCAATGTGCTTGGTGGTTGAATGGGAAACTGGTTTTTTGATGATATTTTCTACTGCTTGACTGTCCAACATGAGTGGTGTCTTTAGGGCAGTGATGCCAAAATCCAGCAACTGATTTTGAAGCCATAACAGTTGGTCTGTGCAGCTTGCAGCAGCAATGTACTCTGCCTCAGCAGTGAATGTTGAAACAGCTGCTTGCTTTTTGCTTTGCCAAGACACTAAGCAATTGCCTAGGAATTGACACCCACCTGAAGTGGATTTCCTTGTTGTGTTACATCCAGCAATGTCACTATCTGAGAAACCTGAAAGATTGATATTTCCATCAGCTGGATACCAGATACCAAGTGTGGGAGCACCATTTAGGTATATGAATATCCTTTTTACAGCAATAAGGTTTGACTTTCTAGGGGCTGATTGGGATCTTGCATAGACACATGTTGCAAACATGATATCTGGCCTAGATGCAGTTAGGTACAATAAAGACCCAATCATGCTTCTATAAAGAGTTTGATCCACCAAATCATCCTTTTCATCAAACATGACTATTTTGTTGGTTGCTATGGGTGTACTACATGGCTTACAATCATCCATCTCAAATTTCTTTAAAAGTTCTTTGGCATATTTGCCTTGATGGATGAAAGTACCATTTTGTAGTTGCCTTACTTGGAGACCAAGAAAGCACTGGAGTTCACCCATAGCACTCATTTCAAACTCTGCTGTCATGAGCTGCCTAAACTCTTCACACATTTTTGAACATGTGCTTCCAAAAATGATGTCATCCACATAAATTTGGACAATCATCAAGTCTTTCCCTCTCCATTTTAAAAATAATGTTTTATCTATCCTACCTCTTGTGAAACCAATGGAGAGAAGAAAGGTGGAAAGAGTTTCACACCAGGCTTTAGGTGCTTGTTTTAAGCCATACAAAGCTTTGTTTAGCTTGTAGACATGATCTGGTTTAAATGGATCCTCAAAGCCTGGAGGTTGACAAACATATACCTCTTCTTGAATCTTACCATAGAGAAATGCACATTTAATGTCCATTTGAAACACCTTGATGTTGTGGTTGACAACAAAGGCCAGGAACAGTCTGATAGCTTCCAATCTTGCTACAGGGGAAAAAGTTTCATCATAGTCAATGCCCTCTTCCTGTCTGAAACCTTGAACCACTAGCCTGGATTTATTCTTGACAACAATGCCCCTTTCATCAGTTTTATTTTTGAAGACCCACTTTGTGCCAATAGGACTCACATCCTCTGGCAGTGGTACAAGCTCCCATACTTGTTGTCTTTTAAACTGTTGGAGCTCCTCTTGCATAGCTTCTACACAGCTGTTGTCCTTTAGTGCCTCTTGGTACTTGACTGGCTGATGGAGAGATAGAAAACCAGCAAAAAGACAAATGTTTTGGGATTGACATCTTGTGAGCACCCCTTCATTGATATTGTCAATGATTTGGTCAGATGGATGAGACTTCAAGAAGATAAGATCTCCTTTGTATGGAACAATGGCATTTAATGGTGAAGGCGGCAGATTTTCAAAAGTAAATTTATCAAGATCAAACAGTTCTGCAGGATTTGCAGGGATTTTCATTGAAGAAAGTTTATGGAACTTCACATTCAAAGCGTCTTCCACTGTTTTGGTCCTTGTGTTAAACACTTTGTAGGCCTTAGCAGTGGTTGAGTATCCCAAGTGATATCCACTGTCTACTTTGGCTGCAAATTTTGAAATAGAATCTTTTAAGTTCAAAATGAAGCAAGGGCAGCCAAATACTTTAAAGTATGAGATCAGTGGTTTGATTTTATACAGCAGTTCATAGGCAGTCTTTTGATGCCTGGGTTGATTAAAACTCTGTTTTAGACATAACAAGCAGTGTTTACTGCTTCTGCCCAAAAAGCTAATGGCAAACCTGAATCTGCAAGCATGGTTCTGGCAGCCTCTATCAATGTCCTGTTCTTTCTTTCAACAACCCCATTTTGCTCTAGTGTCCTTGGAATGCTGTACTGCCTTACAATTCCTTTTGACACACAGAAATCATCCAACTCCTTATTCCTGAACTCTGTGCCATTGTCACTCCTGAAGACTTTTACTGGCAAGTCAAACGGCTTTTCAACCTGTTTCACAAAATTTTACAGAATGGCTGCAGTCTCATCTTTGGAGTGCAAAAAGTAAGTCCATGTAAACATAGAAAAGTCATCTACAATAACCAAACAATATCTTTTCTTTTTCAGATTCATGACTTTAACTGGGCCAAACAAGTCCATGTGCAACATTTGCAAGCATTGGGTTGTTTTGGACTCTTCAATGGACTTGTAGGAGCTTTTATGTTGTTTTCCATTAAGGCAGGAAACACAATGCTCAGGACAGGAGTACATTTTTTGATGAAGGCCTCTTACTAACCCCTGTTTTGACAAAGCAGTGATTATCTTGAGATTTGTGTGCCCCATTCTCCTATGCCATAATTCTGTCTCTTTGTTAGAGGCAGCTGAGAACAGGCAGGCATCAGTCCTGGGGCTCTCTTTAGACAGATCAACTACATAAACATTGCCACTTCTTTGAGCAACAAGTTAGGTTTTTCCATTTTTTATTAGTTGTTCATTCTTTTTAACCATTTCTGGTCCAACAATCCTAAAACAATCCTTTGTGAAGAATGAGCCATAGCCCTTATCACTAATTTGAGAGACACTCAGAAGGTTGAATTTTAGATTGTCTATTAGATTGACATTCTCAAACTTAACATTACCAGATTTTACTGTACCAGACCCAAGAACTTTCCCTTTACTATTATTGTCAAAGGATATATCACCCCCTCCATGAGTTTTGAAGTCTTGAAGAAGGGCTTTACATCTTGTCATGTGCCTGGAGCCTCAACTATCTACATACCAAAGACTATCTAAGCATGCAGAAGCTCCCTGCACATGTAGTAAACAGTTAGTTCATTAAGGTCTCCAAAGCCAACAGGGCTTTGGATGGGGTCTCAACAGTATCTGTGTTAAGTTCAGGTGGATGGACAGTGGTTAGGTCAGGGGTTTGGACAGTTTTGGTACTATTTTTCACTAACCACTGCTGAGGGTCTTGCCCCCAATCAGCTGTTGATAACCAAAGGGATGCCTGTTCACTCTTGGTTTAGAGGGCCTTTTGTAGGCCTCATAAACATGTGGGACCCTTTGGTATGGTGGTTTACCTCTACCTTTTTGGTATTGGTTTGCAGGGGTTGCATCAGTAACCTGAACATCTCTTTTAACAGAGGTTTGGTTCAGCTGTTTTGTAATAACTGTTTGAACTGGCACAAACAGTGGTTGTTTCTTGGTGAACTTGACAGATGATGTTGATGAACTCACAGGTGTTTTTGACATGTACTCCTCCTTTTTGACCTCAAAGGATTTTAAGAACACACACTCATGAGTGGAATGATTTGACTTCCCACAGATGGTTCAGCTCTCAGAAGGCACAATAGTACTTGTTTTGTTTAAATCATATGCTTTTAGATGAAAACAATCTTTGGTCAAATGATTTTTCTTTTCATAAAACTCACAAAACAAGTTTTTAATCTTTTCTCTTTTCTTCCTCTTCTCAGACTCCTTTGCAACAGAGTTTTGAACCACTGTTGGGATGTCCTTAAGAGGAATGACCGTTGCCTTAGGAGCTTTTACACCATCAGTGGTTGTGAAGTCCATTGGTTTGAAGTTTTCAAGGATGTCACACTCATCAGACCATGTGGGTTTAAATTGGTATTTCTCAATTTCCTCAAAAGTTGAGGACCCCACAGATCTTTCTAGAGTGATCTTCTTACCAAGTTTATCAGTTATTTTCACCTCTTGGCCATCCTTGTTTGTTGGAATGATTTTAACAGAACCAGCTTGATTTGCAACATTGTTTTCAACTTCAACATTTTTTCTAAATCCAATGCCAAATTTCACATTGCTTTCAAGCTGTTTCTCAAGCATTATCTCAAAACCTTTGCAGGATTTCACCCATTTTTCACAAGTAATTTGGGTGGATTCCAACTCCTTTTTAAAACATGATATTTTTTCTATCATTGTTTGAAGTTGGTTTTTGGTAATGCTGTGCTCTTCTTTTAGACTGCAGATTTCTTTATCTTTTTCAGCCAATTTGTTTTTAAGTTCTTTTAAAAACTTCTCAAATTTGACTTCATCATTTAACACTCTATCCCTAAGGTTTTCATTCACCTATTTAATGTTAGCAAATGCTATGATGCATTTGTCTGAACACAGATTTTCAAGAACCTGAGATGATACCTTAGCTGCAGCCATCATGGCACAGTCACAAGCATGCTCTTTCTCATCAGACATCTTCTCTTCCTTCTCACCATGTTTCTTCTCTTCTTCTTCTTCTTCAGACCAGGGGTCAGACAGTGGTTCTATCAGTGGTTCTGATTTTTCTCCCAGCAGTACTTCACCAGTAACATCAGTAACCACTGCTTCAGTAACTTCATCCACTGTTTCAGCACTTAGCTATCCTTCTTCAGTTTCAAGCTCTTCCTGTATTGATTCTAATGCCTTGAAACAGAAATCATCATTAGAAGCATCATTAGTAGCATAGAGTGCAAAATTTGCATCACCTAACTCCTTAGGTAAGCTGGTCGAGTCAACAAAGCCTTGTGTGAAGAAACTTTGCTGATCTGGTTGAACCACTGATGGTCCAGCTTGTTGAGGCGCAACTGTTTGCACTTGAACCTGAGGGCAGGAGCTTGAACACACTGAATTTATGGAATAGTGGTTTGAACATAATGCACAGGAACATGGGTTCCAGGGTTTGCATAATGAGAAGTGTTTACATGGGCAACAGAGGTATATTGGGCATAGTGCATAGTGCTTTGGTTGTTTTGTGGTCTAGGGTTTGAGCTAGGATGAGTAATAATTAGACCATTGTTTTGACTCCTGCATTCCCTAGCAAAATGACCTAGCCGACTACACTTATAGCACTTAATTTTTGATGTATCCAGCCCCACTTTTAAATTCCCATGTAGCCCTGGGAATTTTCTCCTTGTCCTTTTGTAAAATTTCTAGTTCTTACACTTAGAAAAGCAAGTTGATGCAAAATGTCCATTTCTTCTAAGTCAGTGGGATCAAAATGCTGTAAATCATTGAGTTCAAAACACAGATTATCAGAGATCTGACTTTCTCCATTTTTTGTAAAAGCAAAATTGGATGGGTGAGGATTAGAGTTGAAGTTACCACCAGTAGTTATATCAATGAAATGATCATAACTCTGATCCTTACCATTGCCAGACTCTTCCTGACCCAGAAGAGCTGTGTTGCCAAATGAATGGTCATCTGCAACTTTACCAGACTCTTGCAACTTCTTTTGCTGGTTTAACTCCCTTTCATATGTCAGGAGTCTACCATGAAGTTGGATCAGTGTCAGATCTTTGAACTCAACAAAATTTCTGGTCACAAAGGCTATTGTATCCCATTTTTTCATGTAGTTATCTGTGACAACTCGAATTTCCAAGATTTTATTTCGCCTTTATTGCACGTTCTTGTCTTGTTTAGTTGATTAATTGCACAATTAGTTGCTATGGAATTGTATACGTTTTGTTACGATGAAGGGTATTGTGTGATTGTGCATGGTTATGTGTTAATTGTGATAAACTTGTCAAATATGTAAACTTGGTGGTGAAACTATGAAATTGTTATGAGATGGTGTACATGTGTAAAATATGTTACCTAGGGATGCATAGAGTAATTAGTGAAACTCTAATCATTGTTAACCCTAATTCCTTTTCACTAATCATTTTCACAAAAACCAAAGCACTGTACTCTCTAATCCTCTCTACAACCATCTTCTCATCATTCTTGGATTCACAAGTTCTTTTGCATCAAGTTTGATTACCAATCCATCTAGAATCGAATCAAGGTAACTGTTTAATCATTGTTTGTGATTAATTGTTGATTGATTGATGCTTGTAAACCCTAGTTCTTCGTATGATGAATCTGTAATTACTGAATTGAATCTTGATTATCATGTTATGATGATGATTAGTTGTGAAATCGTTGTTTGGTCACAAGATATGTTTGATACGATGAAGATGTTACTTGTTTGGGTTGTTTTTGGCTATGCGATGTATGAATTAGGGTTTTTGGAACGTAAGACGGCATAACTGATGTTCATACGATTGATGTTCTGCTCAATGATTGACTTTACTTGTTGTCTGAGTTTCAAGTATTGTTAATAGGGTCCGAGGTTCTAAATAAATACTCATAGTCCGACCTTTAAGACTAAATGTTGTCCAACATTTCTAATGGAACACATGTCCGAGTATGTATTGTATGTTAGTCAGACCTTTGGAAGTTATTTGATGTGTCCGAATTTTGTGTAACAAGCATGTAGTCCGAGTTTCTTTGGAACATATGTTGTCCGAGATTTTTATAAAATACATATGTCTGACCTTTGATTAACATAAGGAGGTCCGAATATTATATAATGATATGAAGGTCCGAGTTATAAAACAAGCATTTTCCGAGTTTTAATATAAGATGTGTGGTCCGAATTATATACATCACACATGTAGTCCGAGTTTTCTTAACAAGCACATAAATGTCCGAGTTTAATCCCCCTCTTATGTGTCCGAGCTTTACTAAGGGGAGGAAGTTCTATCCGAGTTTGTTAAGGGCCACCCTTAGTCCGACTTTTTGTGATAGACAAGGAGGGGATCCGACTTTTAAAGGCTACCTTGGTCCGAGTTTGTACACATAACATGAAGTCCGACTTTTGTGACCCCAAAACCCCTCCACATTGTCCGAACTTGTTGCATAGGGAAGTCTTGGTCGATTTTTGTGAGGAAACCCCCCCTGTTCCGAATTCTTTGTTCATGTGCAATAATGTCCGAACTTTAAATTCATGTTGATCTTGTCTGAGTTGATATGTGATGTTTTGATGTTTATATACAATCTGAGTTTGAAGGTGATACATAATCCAAGCTTCCTGTTAATACTAAGTCTAAACCCTGGAGGATGAACATGCTGCCTGTTACCTGTTAATTGTTACTGCATGTTAAGACACTGCATGTCACTGAATAATACTGCTTGGTACTGTATGATATTATAACTACTACTGTGTAATATGATTCTGTAAGTTACTGGTTGAGCATCAAGAACCTGTAAACCCTAATTGAATATCGACGCTTATCATGAATTTATGTGCATCATATCCTAGGTCGTGTGTAACGGACTTAGACAATTTGATAAACCTTAGAAGCAATAACATACCGAGCAAACCAAGGTGAGTTCACACCCTTACTAAGGCATGGGATTCCCAAGGGCTTGGGAATGGGATTAAAAGAATGAGATTGACTAGATTCGTACATACACTGTTACTAGACTACCATACCATCGTCCTCGGTTGTGCAGGACACATACGTAAAACCTACGTATACTTATGCTACTCGCTATCCTCGGTTGTGAAGGATACTCACGTAAAACCTACGTGAACTTATACTCACTACTGCCTCGGTTGTGTCAGGCACTTACGTAAAACCTACGTAAACCCCCGCGTACCCCTATCCTCGGTTGTGAAGGATTACTTACGTAAAACCTACGTAAACTTGTACGTGTTACTGTTCTTGGGATAAGTAGAAAACTTATGGTTACGAATAGTCTAGTGGATATACAACATGGGAAGCCCCCACTAATAGAACGTACTATCGGCCTAGTAGAGCCACATGTTACCAACGTACATACTATTACGCACTTACTTTCTGTGAACTCGCTCAACTAGTTGTTGATCCTCTGTTACATGCCTTGCAGGTCGTTAGGTACATGGAGCTTGCACATGGAGGAGCTGGTCGTTGTGGGCTTGGATCGTGATTATCTTATTAAACACTTATGACATTTCGTACTTAATTATGTTGGGTTTTGATTATACGCTTCCGCTAAACAATGATAACTTACTTATGTTTTGGAACACCTTTCATATGGATTTGGTTTGGGTTTAATGGCAATTACTTTTACTATATATATTGTTCTATATGATTGGTGGCTTGATCCTGGTCAGTCACGCTCCCAAGCGGTGATACTCCGCGGGTGGATTTTGGGGGTGTGACAGATTGGTATCAGAGCCATTGGTTATAGAGAACTTGGTTTTAATATGGGAAAACGTTTTTATTAAAACCATAATATAACCAGAACAGTGCTCTCAACGATCCACAACGACGCTTCGCTCCACGTGCAAGACTCAATATCCTAGGTAATAAGTTTTATGTTTATTGCCTACATGCTAGAATTGCATAGAACTTTGCTCGTAGTATGCTTAGATTACATTGCTCACTACTTATTATTGCTTGAAAACACCTATGTGCTTACACTCTTCTGTCATCGCACTATTCGCGAACCTTTCTCAGTTATGTTGCCTTTGATGTGAAGATCAATGGCCGGACGAATTAACATGACACAAGCCCAGCTGACGGCTTTCGTTAATGAACAAGTTGCTGCGGCACTTGCAGCTGCTCAAGCAGGTAGTATACCCTGCAGTTTACACTCACACTAGGATCTTTAGATCCTACATTAACTCTTGTGTTTAACCTTGTCCTATTCGTACACAATAGGTCAACACGCTCAGCAGCCCGTCTGCACTTTCAAGAACTTTATGGATTGTCGTCCTAGCACATTTAGTGGCACGGAGGGAGCAGTTGGACTCCTCCACTGGTTTGAAAAGCTCGAGTCTGTGTTCGAGATGTGTGAATGCCCTGAGGCTCGCAGGGTGAAATATGCTACCGGTACATTGGAAGGAATCGCGTTAACTTGGTGGAACGCGCAAGTACAGATCTTAGGGTTGGCAGCTACTAACGCCACCCCTTGGAATGATTTCAAGGAATTGATTAAGCGAGAATACTGCACTCGGGAAGACATCCACAAGCTGGAGGATGAGTTTTATCATTTGAAAATGACTGGGTCAGAGATCGAAGCTTATACCAAACGGCCGAACGAGTTGGCCGTGCTATGTCCAACTATGGTGGATCCTCCATACAAGCGTATTGAGTTGTATCTCAAGGGTTTGGCGCCAGAAATTCAGAGCCATGTGACATCGGCTAATCTTGACAACATTCAGGCTATTCAACGCCTCGCTCATCGTATCACAGATCAGGCAGTGGATCAGAACAGATTGCCTAAACGTATCAGCGCTACTGCTACCGCTACCACTGCTACTACACTTGCTACTCCCAGTGAAAACAAGAGAAAATGGGATGGGGATTCTAGCAAGGGATCCGCTTCAGTTCAGTCACAGGTTCAGCAGCGAAAGACTGACAGTTACCAGAGTCCCAGTCAGCACTCTTCAGGCAGTCACAGGCAGGGCGGATATTGAGGGAACCTCCCAAAGTGTAACACCTGCAACAGACACCACGGTGGCCAGTGTAACAAGGGTCGCTGTCAAAGATGCCTCAAGATGGGTCATGAGGCCAAAGATTGTAGAAGCCCTCGACCTGCGAATCAGAACCAGCAGCAGCCACCAGCACAGCAGAATCAACAGCAGGGCAACAAAGGGTGTTTTCATTGCGGTGCAGAGGGTCACTTCAAAAGGCACTGCCCTCAGCTGAACAGGAACCAGAACAACAACAACCATAACAACAATCAGGGAAATGGCAACAACAACAACAACAACAACGGTGGGAACAACAATGGCAATGAAGCAAGGGGTCGTGCATTTGTGTTGGGGCAGGGTGATGCCAGAAATGATCCCAACGTCGTTATGGGTAAGTTTCTTCTCGACGATATTTATGTTACTGTTTTTATTTGATTCGGGTGCGGATACGAGTTATATGTCTTTGAAAATGAGTAAATTGTTAAAACGTGCACCCACACCCCTAAACACCAAGCATGTTGTAGAGTTAGCAAACGGTAAAAGTGTAGAGGCCACACAGATAGTTAAGGGTTGTAGCATCGTCTTAGCTGGTCAGACTTTCTCCATCGACCTTATTCCTATAGTTCTGGGTAGTTTCGACATCGTCATCGGCATGGATTGGTTATCCAAGCAACAGGCAGAGATTCTATGTAAAGAGAAGATCATTCGTATTCCTCGTACGGGTAAGGAACCTCTCGAAGTTCAAGGCGACAAGAGTGGTGCTGTGGTTGGCATCATCTCTTTCTTGAAGGCTCAGAAATGTTTAAGAAAGGGGCATACGGCCATCCTGGCACTTGTTACTGATGCATCGACGAAAGAGAAGAGAATAGAGGATATTCCAGTTGTACGCGAATTTCCTCAAGTGTTTCCTGAAGATTTACCTGGTCTACCGCCTCATCGTCAAGTCGAGTTTCAAGTCGAGCTAGCTCCAGGAGCAGCACCTATAGCTCGCGCACCGTATCGTTTAGCTCCAACCGAACTGGAAGAACTGTCAAAGCAACTACAAGAGCTCTTGGATAAAGGCTTCATTCGTCCAAGCTCTTCGCCTTGGGGAGCTCCAATATTATTCGTGAAGAAGAAGGATGGCACTTTCAGGATGTGCATCGATTACCGCGAACTGAACAAGGTCACAGTGAAGAACCGCTATCCTCTTCCACGCATTGACGACTTATTCGACCAGTTGCAAGGGTCGAGTTACTACTCCAAGATCGATCTAAGGTCAGGGTACCATCAGCTGAGAGTCCGGGATGAGGACGTCTCCAAAACCGCATTCAGAACTCGCTACGGTCACTACGAGTTTCTAGTCATGCCATTCGGGCTTAGGAACGCGCCTGCCGTATTTATGGATCTGATGAACAGGGTGTGCAAGCCGTATCTTGACAAGTTCGTCATCGTTTTCATCGACGACATTCTGATCTACTCTAAGAGTCAGGAGGAGCACGAGCAACACTTACGTCTTATCTTGGAACTTCTTCGAAAGGAGCAACTGTACGCAAAGTTTACAAAATGCGACTTCTGGCTTCGAGAAGTCCACTTCTTAGGCCATGTGGTGAACAGGGATGGGATTCATGTCGATCCATCCAAGGTAGACTCGATCAGGAACTGGCCTGCACTGCGTACACCAACGGAAATACGCCAATTCTTGGGTTTGGCGGGGTATTACAGGCGATTCATTAAAGACTTCTCCAAGATCGCACAGCCGCTTACTATGTTGACACAGAAAGGTGTTACCTATCGTTGGGGTAATACACAAGAAACGGCTTTTCAGTACTTAAAGGATAGGCTTTGCAGCGCACCTATTCTCTCATTGCCAGAAGGCACGGATGATTTTGTGGTCTATTGTGACGCATCGATACAGGGGCTTGGTTGTGTATTGATGCAGCGGGATAAAGTTATTGCCTACGCCTCTCGTCAACTCAAGGTTCATGAACGAAACTACACGACACACGATTTAGAGCTGGGAGCTGTTGTTTTTGCGCTTAAGATATGGCGACACTACCTGTACGGTACCAAATGCACTATTTACACCGATCACAGGAGTCTCGAGCATATCTTCAAGCAGAAGGAATTGAACATGCGTCAACGACGATGGGTCGAACTGCTTAATGATTACGAATGCGCCATCAAGTACCATCCAGGCAAAGCCAATGTTGTGGCTGATGCTCTCAGTCGAAAAGACACCTTACCTAGGCGTGTACGAGCTTTACAGCTCACCATTCAGTCTGATCTTCCTGCACAAATACAAGATGCTCAGATGGAAGCATTAAAACCCGAAAACGTCAAAGCTGAAGCCTTACGCGGCTCAAGGCAACGAATGGAACAAAAGGAAGACGGCGCCTACTATGTAACGGGACGCATTTGGGTCCCACTATATGGCGGTTTACGAGAGCTTGTGATGGGTGAAGCTCATAAGTCTCGCTACTCGATACATCCAGGTTCGGATAAGATGTATCACGATCTCAAAACAACATATTGGTGGCCTAGCATGAAAGCCCACATCGCTGCTTACGTCGGCAAGTGTTTGACATGTGCGAAGGTCAAAGTGGAGTATCAGAAACCAGCGGGCCTACTGCAACAACCCAGGATACCACAGTGGAAATGGGAAGAAATTTCCATGGATTTTGTTACTGGCCTACCTAGATCTCAGCATGGGAATGATACCATATGGGTGATCGTGGATCGACTCACCAAGTCTGCACACTTCCTGGCTATAAAGGAAACGGATAAGTTCTCCACTCTCGCAGACATCTATCTTAAGGAAGTTGTTTCGAGGCACGGGGTGCCCACCTCCATCATATCAGATCGGGATGCACGATTCACGTCAGAACTATGGCAAGCGATGCCCAAGTCTTTCGGCTCACGGTTAGACATGAGCACAGCGTATCATCCTCAGACGGATGGGCAGTCTAAGCGAACGATCCAAACTCTTGAAGACATGCTTCGGGCATGTGTTATCGATTTCGGCAACGGCTGGGAAAAAGCATCTTCCTTTGGTGGAGTTTTCGTACAATAACAACTATCACACCAGCATACAAGCCGCCCCATTCGAGGCATTGTACGGACGTAAATGTCGGTCACCTCTCTGTTGGGCAGAGGTGGGGGATAGTCAGATCACGGGTCCGGAGATTGTAGTGGACGCCACGGAAAAGATTGCACAGATACGACAGCGCATGGCGGCAGCACGCGACCGTCAAAAAGCATACGCGGATAAGCGTAGGAAACCGTTGGAATTTCAGGTCGGGGACCGGGTTTTACTTAAAGTCTCACCTTGGAAGGGTGTGGTTCGTTTTGGCAAACGGGGCAAATTAAATCCGCGGTATGTCGGACCGTTCGAGATCATAGAGAAAATAGGCAAAGTGGCCTACAAGCTAAACCTACCAGCTGAACTCGGTGCAGTTCACAATGTATTTCACGTGTCGAATCTGAAGAAGTGCCTGTCAGATGAGACCCTCATAGTTCCTTTTAAGGAACTCACTATCGACGAGCGGTTGCAGTTCGTCGAGGAACCAGTTGAAATCACGGACCGGGATGTTAAGGTCCTCAAAAGCAAGAGAATTCCTCTTGTTCGAGTTCGTTGGAACTCCCGACGTGGCCCAGAGTACACCTGGGAACGCGAAGACCAAATGAAAGAAAAGTACCCCCAGTTATTCGGAACCAATGCATCCACTACTGAGACTGAAGCTACTACTGCGGAATTTCGGGACGAAATTCCAAATCAACGGGGGGATGATGTGACACCCCAGGAAAACCAGTAAACGACATAACTTACCCAGCTTCCTCAGTAACCGTATGCTAAATTTCGGGACGAAATTTCTTTTAAGTTGGGGATAATGTGACAACTCGAATTTCCAAGATTTTATTTCGCCTTTATTGCACGTTCTTGTCTTGTTTAGTTGATTAATTGCACAATTAGTTGCTATGGAATTGTATACGTTTTGTTACGATGAAGGGTATTGTGTGATTGTGCATGGTTATGTGTTAATTGTGATAAACTTGTCAAATATGTAAACTTGGTGGTGAAACTATGAAATTGTTATGAGATGGTGTACATGTGTAAAATATGTTACCTAGGGATGCATAGAGTAATTAGTGAAACTCTAATCATTGTTAACCCTAATTCCTTTTCACTAATCATTTTCACAAAAACCAAAGCACTGTACTCTCTAATCCTCTCTACAACCATCTTCTCATCATTCTTGGATTCACAAGTTCTTTTGCATCAAGTTTGATTACCAATCCATCTAGAATCGAATCAAGGTAATTGTTTAATCATTGTTTGTGATTAATTGTTGATTGATTGATGCTTGTAAACCCTAGTTCTTCGTATGATGAATCTGTAATTACTGAATTGAATCTTGATTATCATGTTATGATGATGATTAGTTGTGAAATCGTTGTTTGGTCACAAGATATGTTTGATACGATGAAGATGTTACTTGTTTGGGTTGTTTTTGGCTATGCGATGTATGAATTAGGGTTTTTGGAACGTAAGACGGCATAACTGATGTTCATACGATTGATGTTCTGCTCAATGATTGACTTTACTTGTTGTCTGAGTTTCAAGTATTGTTAATAGGGTCCGAGGTTCTAAATAAATACTCATAGTCCGACCTTTAAGACTAAATGTTGTCCAACATTTCTAATGGAACACATGTCCGAGTATGTATTGTATGTTAGTCAGACCTTTGGAAGTTATTTGATGTGTCCGAATTTTGTGTAACAAGCATGTAGTCCGAGTTTCTTTGGAACTTATGTTGTCCGAGATTTTTATAAAATACATATGTCCGACCTTTGATTAACATAAGGATGTCCGAATATTATATAATGATATGAAGATCCGAGTTATAAAACAAGCATTTTCCGAGTTTTAATATAAGATGTGTGGTCCGAATTATATACATCACACATGTAGTCTGAGTTTTCTTAACAAGCACATAAATGTCCGAGTTTAATCCCCCTCTTATGTGTCCGAGCTTTACTAAGGGGAGGAAGTTCTGTCCGAGTTTGTTAAGGGCCACCCTTAGTCCGACTTTTTGTGATAGACAAGGAGGGGATCCGACTTTTAAAGGCTACCTTGGTCCGAGTTTGTACACATAACATGAAGTCCGACTTTTGTGACCCCAAAACCCCTCCACATTGTCCGAACTTGTTGCATAGGGAAGTCTTGGTCCGATTTTTGTGAGGAAACCCCCCCTGTTCCGAATTCTTTGTTCATGTGCAATAATGTCCGAACTTTAAATTCATGTTGATCTTGTCTGAGTTGATATGTGATGTTTTGATGTTTATATACAATCTGAGTTTGAAGGTGATACATAATCCAAGCTTCCTGTTAATACTAAGTCTAAACCCTGGAGGATGAACATGCTGCCTGTTACCTGTTAATTGTTACTGCATGTTAAGACACTGCATGTCACTGAATAATACTGCTTGGTACTGTATGATATTATAACTACTACTGTGTAATATGATTCTGTAAGTTACTGGTTGAGCATCAAGAACCTGTAAACCCTAATTGAATATCGACGCTTATCATGAATTTATGTGCATCATATCCTAGGTCGTGTGTAACGGACTTAGACAATTTGATAAACCTTAGAAGCAATAACATACCGAGCAAACCAAGGTGAGTTCACACCCTTACTAAGGCATGGGATTCCCAAGGGCTTGGGAATGGGATTAAAAGAATGAGATTGACTAGATTCGTACATACACTGTTACTAGACTACCATACCATCGTCCTCGGTTGTGCAGGACACATACGTAAAACCTACGTATACTTATGCTACTCGCTATCCTCAGTTGTGAAGGATACTCACGTAAAACCTACGTGAACTTATACTCACTACTGCCTCGGTTGTGTCAGGCACTTACGTAAAACCTACGTAAACCCCCGCGTACCCCTATCCTCGGTTGTGAAGGATTACTTACATAAAACCTACGTAAACTTGTACGTGTTACTGTTCTCGGGATAAGTAGAACACTTATGGTTACGAATAGTCTAGTGGATATACAACATGGGAAGCCCCCACTAATAGAACGTACTATCGGCCTAGTAGAGCCACATGTTACCAACGTACTTACTATTACGCACTTACTTTCTGTGAACTCGCTCAACTAGTTGTTGATCCTCTGTTACATGCCTTGCAGGTCGTTAGGTACATGGAGCTTGCACATGGAGGAGCTGGTCGTTGTGGGCTTGGATCGTGATTATCTTATTAAACACTTATGACATTTCGTACTTAATTATGTTGGGTTTTGATTATACGCTTCCGCTAAACAATGATAACTTACTTATGTTTTGGAACATCTTTCATATGGATTTGGTTTGGGTTTAATGGCAATTACTTTTACTATATATATTGTTCTATATGATTGGTGGCTTGATCCTGGTCAGTCACGCTCCCAAGCGGTGATACTCCGCGGGTGGATTTTGGGGGTGTGACATGATCTAAGAAACCTGCTATTTTGTGTAGATTTAGCAAATTCAACTTTAACAAGTCTTAGCTCACTAATGAGACAACTGAATCGCTCAAATTGCTGTGTCAATGATTCACCCTTAATGTGACAAAAGGTTTCATACTGCTGATTTAGAATTTCCCTGTTATTTTCAATTACTTCTTCAATTCCCCCAAATTGTTCTTTCAATGCATCCCATAATTCTTTGGCAGTGTTATAGTGTAACAGCCCAGCATAAATTTCATTGGGAAGTGCAGATGCAATGATGCTAAATGCTTTGGCATTGAGTTTGAATTTTTGAAAATCTGTTTCAGTATAGTTTTTAGGTTTTTTTTAGGTTCGAACTTCTTTGTATCCTCAGCACTTGGCACCATAGGAACATGTGGTCAAAAAATAACTGATCCCCAATATCCGGTATTCTCTTGAGTAAGGATGTGACCCATCCTTCTCTCCCAGATGTTGTATACATTTCGTTTCAACATGGGTAGTTTGAAAAGTGAACCGATGTTATTGTTAGCATCTTGTGATTGTCACATCATCCTAGTTGTTTTACATGCACTGATTAATCAACTTTGTTGGTGATTAAACCTTACTTTGTTTTTCAACAAAACGAACAACTATCAGTATCAATGATTTTGAGCTGAACTATTTACGTCAAAATGACTGTTAGATCAAATTAGACTGTCTGAGCTCTGATACCAATTGTTAGGATCTGAGTTTCTTTATGATTGTGTTTTTGTTTGAAGATTAAGAAGATGGAAATGTAATTGAAGCGGAAATATAAATGGAAACAAACTCTGATACACAATCAAATAGGAGAATTGCTTTTCACACACATTTTAACATAGAACCGAATGATTGAATTTATTTCAAGGATTCAATTACAATATGCATGCATGTAACAAACTCCCCCTCAGCCTGAGCTCACAATGTTTGTTCATACAGGAAGAAAAGTGATGAAGAGATTGTACAGGGTACTGTTCTATTTATAGGCACGCGCAAACCACTATGGCATCTTTGCTTACGTCACCATGATAGTGACATCTAACCTCCTAACAGACTCTAACTACTGCCCTCATTACAACTACTGATAGCAAACAACTGATTACAATGTATTATAAATGAACTAAACTACTGATTCTTCAATCCACTGCTTAGGCTTCAGCAGTGCTTCTAGTCTTCAGCAGTACTTGGGATAAGGCAGTTGTTTGAGTCATCAACACTTTGGTCTTTCTCAGTCCTTTGGAGTCAACAGTAGTTAGGAAAGGCAGTAGATTGGATCCATTAGGTGTTAGAGCCATTATCAAGGGGAAAGCTTATGTACAAACATCTGCTTATTCTGGATCCACTACTCTGATCCGGTTTTGGCTTTAATCAACTGTTCCTTTGGTAGGGTTCAATCCCAACAGTTACATAAGTACGTAATCACCTAGTGGGGTTTCACATAAATTACTATAATGAAATCACGTCATGGGTGTTCAATGATTATGTTCTAGTACGTAATTACATACTGGAACATAATTACTAACATTACACAATCACGTAATGTTACAGCTTGTAAAATATTTTTTTTTAAATTAAGAAAACTTTAGCGTTAGCCTACTCAAATTAAAGAGAACGAAATGCTCGTTAATAGGGTGTATTTCATTTTTAAAAAATATTAGCGTATGAAAAAATTATTGTGACAACTCGAGTTTCTGACTTTCACTTTCGCATTTATTGCGCGTTGACTTTGACTTTGACTGTTTAGTTGTTGGATTGTGGACTTGAATTATACGAGTTGTGTGTTAATGAAAATATATATATATACGTTTTGATTGTTTGATCGTGCATAGTTGTTGTTACATTGTGAAACTTGTAAACTAGTTAGCATGAAACACATTACATTACACAAACAACCTTCGAAGGATGTCCACGAAACATGGTGCATGAATCGAAGGATGACGAAACACATCCTTCGATCCGGAAGATCATCCTTCGGATTGATAAGTCTCGAAACATATCATTCGGGCCATGAAGGAATCCTTCGACATCCTTCGGCCCAGTCATTCAGATGGGCTTGGCCCATTTCTGTAATACGTATATATACGTATAAGCACATAACCGGCTGTCATTTTCTGTCATTTTTCAACCCTAAGAGCCATTTCACTGTGACGGCAGACTAGAAACCACCGGAACCCTTTTTGCGTGACCAAACCCTCATCTCGGTTAGTAAATCTATTTGATTTGATTTGATCGTTCGCTCCTCTGCGTATGTGCTCATGTGTCGTGTGTTTTGGTTGTTGAAGTAATCTGAAATTGATGCATGATTAAATATTAGGATTCTTGTTACGATATTGATGATATAGTTTTCATATAGGATTGTTGTTGACGGATATGTATATGATTCTATGTGAAACTCGTTACGATTGAATACTGATTTCTGGGTGGCGTTAATCTGGATTTAGTCATTACTTCTGATAGGGTTTGATAATGTATTACTGTGTGTTAACCGGTTTCGGGATACGCATAAACTAGGGATCACGATGGGTATTAGAATTATGATGATTGCATGATGATTAGATGATGATCCTATGATTACTGCATGATTGTTGTTTGATCGATAATGTTGATTGACGGCTGTTAGCATGCTTAGGGTTTCTGAAATTGTAACTGTTGTTAACGTAACTGATTGTATCGAACGATACTTGTCTACTCGAAACATAGTTATTGTCGAAAGATAATGTATATGCCGAAAGATAATAGTAGTGACCGAAAGATAGTTGACCGAACCATAATTTGACCGAAGGATAGATTTGATCGAAGGATAGCATGCTTCGAAACATGACAAAACTGTTGGTCGAAAGATGAATTATGAATCGAAAGATATTAGGGTTTTGATAATGCTTTGAACAGTAGAACATATGTTGAATTAATTGTTATGCCATGCTTGGTGATGAACATATTCGTGTAATACTACGTGTTGTGCCGATATGCAAACTGACTGTTACGTGAACATTAAATTGCATGCGTATCGTTGTGAACATGAACTGATTTGTTATACGTGCATACGTTAGGACGTGAATGAATTACTTGTGAGTGCATAACCTAGCATACCGAGCAAACCAAGGTGAGTTCACACAGCCAAGGCATGGGTTCCCAGGGTGGGAATGGGTTGGATGATTACTTGTGCATACTTTGATACTGTAACGAACGACTAAACTGTTGATGCTTACGAACTACTCAACTGCCTTCGCACACACCCTGGTCGGTAAGGACTATGGTCGCGAACGAACTGATAAATTGCCTTCGCACACACCCTGGTCGGTAAAGACTACGGTCGCGAACTAACGAACCTAATCTTCGCACACATGCCTGTGAGGCCGCGATGGAACTGATACGATATGATACTTTATTGAACAAACGCACTATTACCCAAACTAAACTATTAACTGTGAACTCGCTCAACTAGTTTGTTGATTATCTGCTGCATGCCTTGCAGGACCTTAGGTACATATTGGAGCTTGCACACGGAGGAGCTGGTCGTTGTGGGGCTTGGATCTTGATCATCTTATTGAACACTTTTGATATTTGATACTTAATTGCTATGGGTTTTACAATAATACGCTTCCGCTAAACAATGACAACTTACTTATGTTTTGGAAACACCTTTCATATGGAAATGGTTTGGATTATACTGCATTTACTTTTATTTTATACAATGTTCTGTATGATTGGTGGCTTGATCCTGGTCAGTCACGCTCCCAAGCGGTGATACTCCGCAGGTGGATTTTGGGGGTGTGACAGATTGGTATCAGAGCCATTGGTTATAGAGAACTTGGTTTTAATATGTGAAAAACGTTTTTATTAAAACCAGACTATAACCAGAACAGTGCTCTCAACGATCCACAACGACGCTTCGCTCCACGTGCAAGACTCAACTCCCTAGGTAATAAGGTTTATGTTTATTGCCTACATGCTAGAATTTGCATAGAACTTTGCTCGTAGTATGCTTACATTACTTGCTCACAACTTGACATTGCATGAGAATACTTATGTGCTTACACTCTTCTGTCATCGCACTACTCGCGAACCTTTCTCACTTATGTTGCCTTTGATGTGAAGATCAATGGCCGCACGAATTACCATGACTCAAGCCCAGCTAGAGGCTCTCGTTGCTGCGGCAGTTGCAGCCGCCCAAGCAGGTAGTGTACCCTGCAGTATAAACACTAGGATCTTTAGATCCTACATTAATTCTCGTACTTAACTTTGCCCTATTCGTACACAATAGGTCAACCCGCTCAGCAACAACCTGCGTGTACCTTCAAGACTTTCATGGACTGTCGTCCTAGCTCGTTCAGTGGCACGGAGGGGGCAGTCGGACTCCTCCACTGGTTTGAAAAGATCGAGTCGGTTTTCGAAATGTGTGAATGCCCTGAGGCTCGCAGGGTGAAGTTCGCCACTGGCACACTTGAAGGGATTGCGCTCACTTGGTGGAACGCACAAGTGCAGATTTTAGGGTTGGCAGCTGCTAACGCCACACCCTGGAATGAATTCAAAGAACTGATCAAGAGAGAATACTGCACTAGAGAAGACATTCACAAGTTGGAGGATGAGTTGTACAACTTGAAGATGGTGGGTTCAGAGATTGAAGCTTACACCAAGAGGTCGAACGAGTTGGCTGTGCTATGTCCAACCATGGTAGACCCACCATACAAGCGCATTGAGTTGTATCTCAAGGGGCTTGTACCAGAGATTCAGAGCCACGTTACCTCGGCTAACCTCAACAACATTCAGGAGATCCAGCGTCTCGCTCATCGCATCACTGATCAGGCAGTGGATCAGAATAAACTGCCAAAGCGTGTCGGCGCTACTGCTACAGCTGTTACTTCAGTCACTCCAACAGCTGCTACTTCTGCCACACCCAGCGAGAATAAAAGAAAGTGGGACGGGGATTCCAGCAGGGGATCAGCGTCTGTTCAATCCCAAACTCAGCAACGTCGCACCAACGATTACCAGAGTCCGAGTCAGCAGTCATCGGGCAGTCAGGGACATAGTGGTTATAAGGGAAATCACCCGTGGTGTAACAGGTGCAACAAACACCACAGTGGAAGATGTCGCAGGAGTCAATGCCAAAGGTGCCACAAGATGGGCCATGAGGCCAAAGATTGTAGAAGCGCGCGACCAGTGAATCAGAACCAGCAACTTCCACCGCCAGCTCCACAGAATCAGCAGCAGCAGCCACAGCGTGGAAACCGGGGGTGTTTCCAGTGTGGGGCTGAAGGTCATTACAAGCGCGATTGCCCTCAGTTGAACCAGAATCGCAACAACAACAACCAGGGCAACGGAAATAACAACAATCAGGGTAATGGTAACAACAACAATGGGGGGAACAACAACAACAACGGCAATGAAGCTCGTGGTCGTGCTTTTGTGTTGGGTCGAGGAGATGCAGTGAATGATCCCAATGTGGTTATGGGTAAGTTTCTTCTCGACGATATTTACGTTACTGTCTTATTTGATTCGGGTGCTGATACAAGTTATATGTCATTGAAAATGAGTAAATTATTAAAACGTACACCAATACCTTTAGACACTAAACACGTCGTAGAACTAGCAAACGGTAAAAGTGTAGAAGCCGCTCATGTAGTCAAGGGTTGTAGCATTGTTCTAGCGGGTCAGACTTTCACGATTGATCTTATACCCATAGTCTTGGGTAGCTTCGACGTCGTCATCGGCATGGATTGGTTATCTCAACATCACGCAGAGATCTTATGCAAGGAAAAAGTTATTCGTATTCCTCGCTCCAGTCAAGAACCTCTCGAAGTTCAGGGCGACAAGAGTGGTGCTGTGGTTGGCATCATTTCATTCTTAAAGGCGCAGAAATGTTTACGAAAGGGACATACTGCCATTCTGGCACTTGTCACTGACGCATCAGCAAAGGAAAAGAAGCTGGAGGATATACCAGTTGTGCGTGATTTTCCTCAAGTGTTTCCTGAAGATTTACCTGGTTTACCTCCTCATCGTCAAGTCGAGTTTCAGATTGAGTTAGCTCCTGGAGCAGCACCAATAGCCCGCGCACCGTATCGTTTAGCTCCAACCGAACTGGAAGAACTGTCGAAGCAGCTACAAGAGCTCTTGGAAAAGGGCTTTATTCGTCCAAGCTCTTCGCCTTGGGGAGCTCCAGTGTTATTTGTGAAGAAGAAAGACGGTACGTTCAGGATGTGCATCGACTACCGCGAACTCAACAAGGTGACGGTGAAGAACCGTTATCCTCTTCCACGCATAGATGACTTATTCGACCAGTTGCAAGGGTCGTGTTACTATTCCAAGATCGATTTGAGGTCAGGGTATCATCAGCTGAGAGTCCGGGATGAGGACGTCTCCAAAACTGCTTTCAGAACTCGCTACGGTCACTACGAGTTTCTGGTCATGCCATTCGGGCTTACGAACGCGCCAGCAGTCTTCATGGATCTTATGAACAGGGTGTGCAAACCCTATCTCGACAAGTTTGTTATCGTCTTCATCGACGACATTTTGATCTACTCCAAGAGTCAGGAGGAGCATGAGCAGCATCTACGTATTATCTTGGAACTTCTTCGAAAAGAGCAACTGTACGCAAAGTTTTCAAAATGCGACTTCTGGCTTCGTGAAGTCCACTTCTTAGGCCATGTGGTGAACAAGGATGGGATTCATGTCGATCCATCCAAGGTTGATTCGATCAGAAACTGGCCAGCACCGCGTACACCGACAGAAATACGCCAATTCTTGGGTTTGGCAGGTTACTACAGGCGATTTATTAAAGACTTCTCCAAGATCGCGCAACCACTCACTATGCTTACACAGAAAGGTGTCGTTTACAGATGGGGTAATACGCAAGAGACCGCTTTCCAGTACTTAAAGGATAGGCTTTGCAGCGCACCTATTCTTTCATTGCCAGAGGGCACGGATGACTTCGTGGTCTATTGTGACGCATCGATACAGGGGCTTGGTTGTGTATTGATGCAACGTGATAAAGTGATAGCCTACGCTTCTCGGCAACTCAAGGTTCATGAACGGAACTACACGACGCACGATTTAGAGCTGGGAGCTGTTGTTTTCGCGCTTAAGATATGGCGACACTACCTGTACGGTACCAGGTGCACGATTTACACCGATCACAGGAGTCTCGAGCATATCCTTAAGCAAAAAGATTTGAATATGCGTCAACGAAGATGGGTTGAACTACTGAACGACTACGAATGTGCCATCAAGTATCATCCAGGGAAGGCCAATGTTGTGGCTGATGCCCTCAGTCGGAAAGACACTTTACCTAAGCGCGTGCGAGCGCTACAGCTTACCATTCAGTCCAGTCTTCCTGCACAGATACGAGCTGCTCAGATAGAAGCACTAAAACCCGAAAACGTCAAGGCTGAAGCCTTGCGCGGTTCAAGGCAACAAATGGAACAAAAGGAAGACGGCGCCCACTATGTAACGGGGCGTATTTGGGTCCCACTTTATGGCGGTTTACGCGAACTTGTGATGGATGAAGCGCACAAGTCTCGCTACTCGGTACATCCAGGGTCGGATAAGATGTACCACGATATCAGAACAACTTATTGGTGGCCAAACATGAAAGCTCTTATCGCAACTTACGTCGGCAAGTGTTTAACTTGTGCAAGGGTTAAAATCGAGTACCAGAAACCATCAGGCCTACTTCAGCAACCAGAAATACCACAATGGAAATGGGAGCAAATTTCCATGGATTTTGTTACTGGCCTACCTAGATCCCAGCGTGGGAATGACACTATCTGGGTGGTCGTTGATCGGCTCACAAAGTCTGCTCACTTCTTGGCTATCAAAGAAAAGGATAAGTTTTCTACCCTAGCAGACATCTACATGAAAGAAGTTGTTTCGAGGCACGGAGTGCCCATCTCTATTATTTCAGATCGCGATGCACGATTCACGTCAGAACTTTGGCAAGCGATGCACAAATCTTTTGGCTCACGATTAGACATGAGCACAGCATATCATCCTCAGACGGATGGGCAGTCTGAGCGAACTATCCAAACTCTAGAAGACATGCTTCGAGCGTGTGTCATAGACTTCGGCAACGGCTGGGAAAAACATCTCCCTCTGGTGGAGTTCTCGTACAATAACAGTTATCATACCAGCATTCAAGCCGCTCCATTTGAGGCATTGTACGGACGTAAATGCCGGTCACCCCTCTGTTGGGCAGAGGTGGGGGATAGTCAGATTACGGGTCCAGATATTGTTGTGGACGCCACAGAAAAGATAGCACAGATACGTCAACGCATGGCGGCAGCACGCGACCGTCAGAAAGCCTACGCGGATAAGCGTAGAAAACCATTGGAATTTGAGGTCGGGGACCGGGTTTTATTGAAAGTTTCACCCTGGAAGGGTGTGGTACGTTTTGGCAAACGGGGCAAACTAAATCCGCGGTACGTCGGACCATTCGAAATTACAGAAAAGATTGGCAAGGTAGCCTACAAGTTGAACCTACCAGCTGAACTCGGAGCAGTTCACAATGTCTTTCATATATCGAACTTAAAGAAGTGCCTATCAGATGAAAACCTCATCATTCCTTTTAAGGAACTCACTATCGACGAGCGGTTGCAGTTCGTCGAGGAACCAGTTGAAATCACGGACCGGGATGTTAAGGTCCTCAAACACAAGAGAATCCCTCTTGTTCGAGTTCGTTGGAACTCCCAGCGTGGCCCGGAGTATACATGGGAACGCGAAGACCAGATGAAAGAAAAGTACCCCCAGCTATTCGAAACCAATGCATCCACTTCTGAGGCTGAAGCTACTACTACTGAATTTCGGGACGAAATTCCAAATCAACGGGGGGATGATGTGACACCCCAGGAAAACCAGTGAACGATGTAACTTACCTAGCTTCCTCAGTGAGTGCGTACCAAATTTCGGGACGAAATTTCTTTTAAGTTGGGGATAATGTGACAACTCGAGTTTCTGACTTTCACTTTCGCATTTATTGCGCGTTGACTTTGACTTTGACTGTTTAGTTGTTGGATTGTGGACTTGAATTATACGAGTTGTGTGTTAATGAAAATATATATATATACGTTTTGATTGTTTGATCGTGCATAGTTGTTGTTACATTGTGAAACTTGTAAACTAGTTAGCATGAAACACATTACATTACACAAACAACCTTCGAAGGATGTCCACGAAACATGGTGCATGAATCGAAGGATGACGAAACACATCCTTCGATCCGGAAGATCATCCTTCGGATTGATAAGTCTCGAAACATATCATTCGGGCCATGAAGGAATCCTTCGACATCCTTCGGCCCAGTCATTCAGATGGGCTTGGCCCATTTCTGTAATACGTATATATACGTATAAGCACATAACCGGCTGTCATTTTCTGTCATTTTTCAACCCTAAGAGCCATTTCACTGTGACGGCAGACTAGAAACCACCGGAACCCTTTTTGCGTGACCAAACCCTCATCTCGGTTAGTAAATCTATTTGATTTGATTTGATCGTTCGCTCCTCTGCGTATGTGCTCATGTGTCGTGTGTTTTGGTTGTTGAAGTAATCTGAAATTGATGCATGATTAAATATTAGGATTCTTGTTACGATATTGATGATATAGTTTTCATATAGGATTGTTGTTGACGGATATGTATATGATTCTATGTGAAACTCGTTACGATTGAATACTGATTTCTGGGTGGCGTTAATCTGGATTTAGTCATTACTTCTGATAGGGTTTGATAATGTATTACTGTGTGTTAACCGGTTTCGGGATACGCATAAACTAGGGATCACGATGGGTATTAGAATTATGATGATTGCATGATGATTAGATGATGATCCTATGATTACTGCATGATTGTTGTTTGATCGATAATGTTGATTGACGGCTGTTAGCATGCTTAGGGTTTCTGAAATTGTAACTGTTGTTAACGTAACTGATTGTATCGAACGATACTTGTCTACTCGAAACATAGTTATTGTCGAAAGATAATGTATATGCCGAAAGATAATAGTAGTGACCGAAAGATAGTTGACCGAACCATAATTTGACCGAAGGATAGATTTGATCGAAGGATAGCATGCTTCGAAACATGACAAAACTGTTGGTCGAAAGATGAATTATGAATCGAAAGATATTAGGGTTTTGATAATGCTTTGAACAGTAGAACATATGTTGAATTAATTGTTATGCCATGCTTGGTGATGAACATATTCGTGTAATACTACGTGTTGTGCCGATATGCAAACTGACTGTTACGTGAACATTAAATTGCATGCGTATCGTTGTGAACATGAACTGATTTGTTATACGTGCATACGTTAGGACGTGAATGAATTACTTGTGAGTGCATAACCTAGCATACCGAGCAAACCAAGGTGAGTTCACACAGCCAAGGCATGGGTTCCCAGGGTGGGAATGGGTTGGATGATTACTTGTGCATACTTTGATACTGTAACGAACGACTAAACTGTTGATGCTTACGAACTACTCAACTGCCTTCGCACACACCCTGGTCGGTAAGGACTATGGTCGCGAACGAACTGATAAATTGCCTTCGCACACACCCTGGTCGGTAAAGACTACGGTCGCGAACTAACGAACCTAATCTTCGCACACATGCCTGTGAGGCCGCGATGGAACTGATACGATATGATACTTTATTGAACAAACGCACTATTACCCAAACTAAACTATTAACTGTGAACTCGCTCAACTAGTTTGTTGATTATCTGCTGCATGCCTTGCAGGACCTTAGGTACATATTGGAGCTTGCACACGGAGGAGCTGGTCGTTGTGGGGCTTGGATCTTGATCATCTTATTGAACACTTTTGATATTTGATACTTAATTGCTATGGGTTTTACAATAATACGCTTCCGCTAAACAATGACAACTTACTTATGTTTTGGAAACACCTTTCATATGGAAATGGTTTGGATTATACTGCATTTACTTTTATTTTATACAATGTTCTGTATGATTGGTGGCTTGATCCTGGTCAGTCACGCTCCCAAGCGGTGATACTCCGCAGGTGGATTTTGGGGGTGTGACAATTATAGTCATTTAAAAATCACGGGGGAAGTGGGTTTATGAGTTAACAATATGATTTTTCTATTTTGCCATTTTCCTCACATGTTTCCCTTGTTTTTAGTTAAGTGAATTCTATATTTGGGGATCACATAATCTCAACTATTAATTTTGCAAATTGATGGCCTAGATTATCTCCTACGTTATCTACGCTAAGATTGTGTTGTAGAATAACATTTCTCTTATTACCTGGTAGTTATATATATATATATATATATATATACAGGATGAGGTTCATGAGTGAACAACATCCTTGTTTGTGAACCGTGTGAACCAATCTGAGGCATTGATCATTTTTTTAGATGTAAAGGATATGATGGTAATCAATCAGTTTAAATTAGGAAGTTATATATTTTTGTTAACATTAAACTAACTACCCCTTATGATCTTTAAATAGTTATAAAATTTTAATACATTAATATTTTTTTTATTTAAATACACCATAAAAACGAGTTTTTTTATTCTCTTTAAGTCCAAATATGATATTGCTATAGTTTTTTTTAATAAAAACGAACAACATATGCATTTTTCGTTTTCTAGCGTTTTATTGTTTATATACACAGGTGTACATGAGTACAATATACAGATGTACAACAGTGTACAGTGTACGAACAATAGCCTGTACACTTGTGTACATGAGTACAATACACATATGCTCAACAATGTACATTGTAGGAACAACGGACATAACTGACATCCCTTGTTTAAAGGGATTTGATTTTATTATATTTAAAAAAACAATATTCAGTTATGATAGGATACCAACATTACCAATAGTACACATTTACATGATTGCCCCTACCAGCCCCATTTCTTTCTTATATTTAATTTAATATTTACAAGTTTGCCATTAGCATTAATTTTCATCATCTAACAAATGAAGGGCCAAGATCTGTTCATTTGTTTACAAGTTAACCATTGTTCACTCTAGAACCCTACCCTACATTATATATATATATATATATATATATATATATATATATATAGACAAAGTGTAGGATACAAATCCCCTAATCGTAAATTACATACGCGACTTTATTGGCCGTACACGTGTCCTGATTCGTTTTTCTCTGATAAGGTTAAATCAGACATTTAATTCAATCATCTAAGGGCAAATTCGTCTCTTCATTCAATCAGCGAGAAGTTCGTTACACTAATATCCCAGTAATTATTATTCGAATCAGTTTCAAATTTTTCATAATTCTCAAATTGTAGTTTTTTATTCTGCGTTAGGGTTTGATTCAATTGTTTTTTCGATGGATCCACAGAGCAGCACTAGACAAAACACAGATGTTGATTTTGAAGAAGCTCGACCGATCGGTGATCATGCTCAATTATCTGCGTATCAGAGAGTTTCGATTGAGGATGTTTTAAATCCGGAACCTGCAAATCCAAATCGAAATGCAAGTACAAGTGGTGTAAATGAGTGTTCTAATGGTAATTATGTTATTAATTCATATCTTTAAATTGTTCGTAGACTTGTTTTGTTAAATCGCAACAATGATTTTGCATTGTTGTATCTGTTTTTGAAGTTTGAATTTTGAGTATATTTGATATGAAAGTAACATGTATAAGTTAGCATGTTATGAGTCTTGTAATTCGCATGTGATGTTTATTCTAAATACTAATTTTCTCATGTCATGATATAATAAATTGCATGTGTAAAACATATTATCAAAATCATCATTTTCGCATGATATGGTTCATACAATTCGCACGTGTTGTTGTTCTTATGATGAAATTATGCAGTTATTAATATATCCCATGTAAGGAGTCCGATAATTCACATGTGTTTTTCTTTTTTTGATTTGATTTATATAGATGAAAGGGTTTACACTCCGGAGGTTGAAGCATCAGCTACACCTATGGTTGGAATGCAATTTACCTCTATTGAACAAGCATATGCGTTTTACCAATCATATGCTAAGTTAGCTGGTTTTTCTACTCGGAAAGGTGGTGAAGTACACAATGGTGGTATAATCAAAACTAAGTATTTTGTTTGTTGTAAAGACGGACGTAAGCCATTGTGTATTGACGATCGTTATTCGAAGTCAAAAAAGCCATTCAAATCAAGGAACAGGGGGACCATTAGAACTGGGTGCAAAGCTCAACTTATGATTTGCACGGTGGATGGTATATTATATACAGTAAAGAGATTTGTTGATGGCCATAATCATAATTTTGTATGTCCACATGATATTCATATGCTGCCAGTGTACAGACAATTGTCAGATGTCCAGGAGGAGATGATATGGGAACTAGGCACTTTAAACCTTGGCCCTGTCAAAGCTTTCCATATAATGAGGAAACGTTATGGTGGTTTCGAGAACGTTGGGGCCACGGTTGATGATTGAAAAAATTTAGGAATCGAATTAACAACTATATATGAGAATATGGCGCTGACATGGTGATTAATAGCTTGACCGACAAAAAACAGTATTTAGTTGATTATTCGTTTGAATATTCTGTTGATGATGACAAACGGTTAACTGGTTTGTTCTGGGCCGATGGGTTATGCAAGTGTAACTTTTTGGAGTTCGGGGATGTGATATCGTTCGATGCAACTTTCAAGACAAACATGTAAGTGTTACATAAAATGGTTTTTAATTATTTTCGCATGTTATATGATTTCCTAAACTTGCAATATCGCATGCTAATATACATTGAAGAGTAGGTTGTGAATATATCGCATGTTATACTGTATATTTTCGCATGTGATATTTTGTCTATTTCGCATGTTACAATGTGTATTTCGCATGTGTTTGTTCAGTACAAGATGGTGTTTGTTCCGTTCACTGGGATTGACAACCACTATCGAAATGTAACCCTTGGAGCTGGGTTGTTGGCATCGGAGAGCATTGAATCCTATAAATGGCTTCTGAATTCATTCGTAAAGTCATTTGGTCGGCAGCCAAAAGTTGTAGTGACGGACCAAGACCCTGCTATGAAACAGGCTATTGAGGAGGTTTTTTCTACCAGCAGACACAGATTGTGCATGTGGCACATAATGAAAAAAGTGGCAGATAAGGTATAGCATGCTATATTGTCTTTCGTTAGCGTTTTTTTATAATATAGATTTTGTTATAGGCTGATATAAAAAGCATTTATCGGTATAGGTTGGACACGAGTTGTGCAATAATGATGAATTTAAAAAGAGGATATGCGATATTGTATGGACTGATTCCATTGAGCCTGAAGAATTCGAGAGACAGTGGAAGTTGGTGATGATTGAGTACGGTCTCACTGAAAACAAATGGATTGATGATATGTTTTCGATGAGATACATGTGGATTCTAGCTTTTTACCGGCATAAGCCCATGTCTGGTCTCATGCGAACAACTTCGAGATCAGAGAGCGAGAACCAATTTTTTGCCAGTTGGCAAATTCACAACTCACTCTTGTACAGTTTATGAATCATTTTGATGGTGCAATGGATGTCCAAACGTTCAATCACAGAAAGAATGATCATATTTCAAGATATACTGAGCCTAACGATTGGAGCCAAACTACTTTGGAAAAAGATGCTGCTAAGATATACACCAGGTCTATATTCTTTGATCAGCAAATAGAGATATATGGAACTATTACCGAATGTCTGTCGATGGACACCAAAATCTAGGGTCTACAGATCAGGATATCGTTGAAAGACTTTAAAGCTCATGGAGATGGGTTATTAGAGGTACTATAGCATATATATTTAGAACATGCGATTTGAAAACCTACATGCGAATTTCATTCAGAACATGATTTTGCAATATGCGATTTTGATGTACGCATGCGATTTTAAATTAATACAATTAAATGATTTTTTAGACATACGAAATTGTTTATTTACACATGCGATTTTAATTTTTAATATATATATATATGTATATATATATATGGTTTTCTTAGGTGTGGTTCAAGAATCTTGAAAATGATGTAACTGCACAGTATAGCTGTTTGCGTTTTGAGCAGAATGGGCTGCTATGTAAACACATCTATTTTCTTTTCAAGATGTTTGGTGTTAAAGAAATACCAAACAAATATGTTATGAAGAGATGGACAAAGGATGTGGTCCCAAATGAATTAAACGCAATGTTCGATGTAAAGGTAGGTGATAAGGATGAGCAACACAAGGCTAAACAGATTGCTCGTGAAATCATCTACACAGGGGAGTATTTGGTTAGCAATTTGATTTCCGACCTTGATCAACTTGTTTTAGTGAGGGATCAAATGAAGTAGATTAAAGAGAAAGTTGATCAGAGTCGTATAACCAAGCAGCTTGATCCAAAGTTTGACCGGTTTTCAAAGTTGATTGGTTACCAACAACCAGTAATTAATGCACCTCCTACTGTCCGTGTGCCGGCTGGTATAAGAAACAACGGCTATGGCTCGCATAAAAGGATTAAATCGAAGAAGGAACAAATGATCAGCCGCAAAGGAAAAGGGTCAAGGACATGTAGTGTATGCAACGAAAAAGGTCATGATATTCGGACTTGCGAGATACTGAAAGGCAAACAACAAAGCAAACAACAAAAGAAGATGAAGGGAGTCCAGATTGAAAAAGATCCCAGACACAAAGCCAGCGAGGTCGAAGACGATGAAGAGGAAGACGAGTTTGAAGATTACAGTGGGAGTAGTGATGATGGCACTGAAGAAGAAGATCAATAGGAGGAGGTTTCAGATGAGGAAGATTAAATTTTTTAATGTACATGCGATTTTACAAGACAAACATGCGATTTCATACATATGAGTTTATTTCATACAATCATGCGATTTAGTTTGTAAACATGCGATTTCATATGCATCAGTATATAAGTAGGTTACATGCGATTTTCACTTTGTTTTCATTTTAGTACATGCAATTTTGAGTTATCTTGTTTTTTTTTGTGGCAAAGATATCTAAATCATTCATGCGATTTATATTATAATGAAACAGAAGTTGTTTTCAAAACTTGTACCAAAAACATAAATATAAAGTAGTTGTTATTGTCTAACACAAATAAAACCATAAAACCATTAAACAGAAATTTAGTTACTTGAAGCAAATATTTTGTCCCGTTCAGCCGAGCTGAACTCCATCTTCTCTTTCACAGTGTTTAGAGCGTCCTTCAGGAAAGAGAATGTTAAGTCATCAGCTCGAGACTGTTCCTTCAAGTGATCCAAAGCTGCGTCCCTGAAGCTTGATGGTTGTTGGTTGTTCATTAAGTTGTCTCTCCCACATCTCTTGATTTTTCTTGATTTCTTCAAGATTTTCTTCCCCTGCACATCAAGAATCAAATGAAAAGAGGTGAGGTGAGGTGGCATCTGTGCTTATTTCTGTCAACGTGCGAGATGACAATAGTTCCTTTATTGCAATGTTTTTTATCTGTTGTGAATCTTCAGATGACATTTTTGTGGGTGTGTTTTGTGTGTTTTTGTGTTCAGTATCTTAATATGGAAGGTAGTTATCTTCGGGTGTTTTATATTAAAATAGTAAATTTATTATGTAGGTAGGGTGGTAAGTTCAGTAGTATTTATTAGTATTTATGGTAAAATTGATATTTACAAGTCACATTTCAGTCACATCGGTTATAAATTCATTTTTTATATATATAAAATAGTTAGTTTTTAATTTTTTTAATTATCAATTCATAATTTTTTTTTTTTGCATTTTAGGACAAAATTACATGAAATCATCAACTGCATTTTTTTTTTCAAAATCGCATATGATTGGAAAACGAATTCGCACACTTTAAGAAACCACAGGCAACTTCACTTTCTAAATCTATAAATCGCATGTGTGTTAAAATAGAATTCGCACACTATAAGTAATCTCAAACATTATTAACTTTTTTTAGAATCACATATGTAAAAACAAGAATTCGCACATGATAAGAAATCTTCAACATTATTTCCTTTTTTTTAAATCGCATGTTATGAAAAACGATTTCGCACACTATAAAAAACAAAACCTTTCTTTTTTTTGTGTTGAATGGTTTTTCGCACGTTCAATATGTATTTCGCATATCTATAATTTTCAACTTGCATCATCTTCTTCGATAGACGGTCTATCGATTTGTTTCTGTTCTTAACTTCCAAAATCATCATATATGAAATCGCAGAAGGAGGTTAGTTAATAAGAATCTTATACTATTGCATTTGATTTTATGGATCGAATTTTGTTTAATGGTTGGATTTCGAATACGATTTTGAAATTTAGATTCAAATCTTCGGCGGTTACAGGGATTAAGATATCGTAATAACGATTTTAACCTTTTTCAATATTTGAATAGATTAATTTGGCAAATTTAATGTCTTACATTGTTTTGATAGATTGAAGATCCAACGGCTGAGAATATCGTGTACGTAATGTAGGATAAGTGGTATTGTACGTTTATATATATATATATATATATATATATATATATATATATATATATATATATATATATATATATATATATATATATATATATATATATATAGGATGAGGATCATTACAGAACACTAACTATTGCGAGAACAAAAAGAACAACTCTAAAACACTAATTTTTGGGATTTAAGTTTCATGTTTTTTGAATTTTATGTTTCCTACATTCATATGTGTTTTATATATATATACATAAAAAAACGATTTTTTTACCTACACGTAGCTTACATACATGTTAGGTAATTTAACCTACACATAACCTACATGTGTGTAGGTTATACAAAAAGTGAAAAATTTCCATATTTTGTTTTGAATTCCAGTGTAAGAAACAATAAATCTTACATTTGCAACATTTTCATTTACTTTTTAGGTTTTTAGGATTGAAAAATAAGGTGATTCATTGTGTTCTGCGTGTTCTCGCAATATTTTGTGTTCTGCATAGAACCTTCCCCTATATATATATATATATATATGGGAGGGTTATCTTGAGAACGCTAAATATTGCGAGAACCGTGAGAACGAATGAAAACACCAATCAAAACCATTTTTTTAATACAATCCTCATTGAAATTAAAATACAACATCAAAAAAAGAATTTAAAACATCAAATAATTCATTTCTCCTCTTAAAATCACTCTTATTAGATTTTTTACACATGTGTAAATATAACAAACTTACACATGTGTAAATGGCAAACTTACACATGTGTAAATTTTCTTTAACGAATTCACGTAAATTTAAACGTGTAAATTTAATTTCTAACATTGTATTCGGATAATAATGATACGTGTAAAAAAAATTTTGAATTTGAATTGTTTTTTTATCAAGTTCTCATGGTTTTTTATTCGTTCTCACGGTTCTCACAATATTTAGTGTTCTCATTTAATCCCACCCCTATATATATATATATATATATAGGCTAAAGATAAATAGAAAACCACTTTTATTGAGAAAACCCGGGAAACTCTAAGCTCCCGACTTTTTTTTTTTTTGAAAAAATTACCACACGTAATATACATGTTTTTAAGAGTTTTGGGCAAAAAAAAAAATCGAAAAAGCGCCGAAGGATTATTTTTAAAAAAAATAAACAAATTTCAGCAACTTTGCTGTGTAACACGTGTTAGGCAAAAAATGCTGAAACTTGTTTATTTTTTTTAAAAAATTCCCTTCGGCGCTTTTTTGTTTTTTTGGCCCAAAAGTCTTCAAAACATGTATATTACATGTGTTATTTTTTTCAAAAAAAAAATGTCGGGAGCTTTGAGTTTCCTGGGTTTTCTCAATAAAAGTGGTTTTCTATATATCCTTACCCTATATATATATATATACACACACACACACACACACACACATATAGGGTGGGGTTCCTCTACAAAGTTTGTTTTTTCTACAAAGTGTAGGAAGTGTTTTGGGCCATTGGATAAGTGGTTATAATGGTTGAGATTAGTTGAGTGGCATTTTTGTAATATATGCATTTTATTTAATGATTGATTTAATTGATTGAGGGCATTTTGGTAATTGAGCATGTTTTAAAAGAAGAAACAACAATCATTCATTAATTATTGCAGAACTCTCTCAACATTCTCTCTCCTCATTAAACAAAATCTCCTAAAATCATGGATGAAGTTGAATATAAAAGATTTGATTGTGTTTAAAATCTGAAATTTACTAAATTGGAGTTTGATTTGTTTTTATCTAGGGATGAGAATCGGAGTTCAATTTTGTTTTTTATCAAGTATTGTGTTTTATATTAGTGATAAAACAAATTGTGAAGAAACTGCGAAAAAAAATCTAATAGGACCAGAAACTGATAAAACACACTGAGAAGAAACATGTGAAGAAAAACACACTTCGAAGAAAGTATGAAGAAAAACGCACTAATAAAACACACTGCGACGAATCTGTGAAGAAAAACACACTGTGAAGAAACAGTCAATAAAAACATACTGACAAAACACATTGTGAAGAAACCAATAAACTGTAAAACACAACGTCAATAAATACAAAAATGCGTTCTTCATGAAACATAAACTGCTATAACACATAATGAGTAAACCTATAACGGGTAAAACACAACGTCAAGAAATTGTTCAAGAACGATAAGCTGGTGTGTTACGTATGAAGAAACCGTAAACAAATAAAACATAATGTCAGGAATACATGCATATGGATGAAGTTGAATATAAAAGATTTGATTGTGTTTAAAATCTGAAATTTACTAAATTGGAGTTTGATTTGTTTTTACCTAGGGATGAGAATCGGAGTTCAATTTTGTTTTTTTATCAAGTATTGTGTTTTATATTAGTGATAAAACAAATTGTGAAGAAACTGCGAAAAAAATCTAATAGGACCAGAAACTGATAAAACACACTGAGAAGAAACATGTGAAGAAAAACACACTGCGAAGAAAGTATGAAGAAAAACGCACTGATAAAACACACTGCGACGAATCTATGAAGAAAAACACACTGTGAAGAAACAGTCAATAAAAACATACTGACAAAACACATTGTGAAGAAACCAATAACCTGTAAAACACAACGTCAATAAATACAAAAATGTGTTCTTCATGAAACATAAACTGCTATAACACATAATGAGTAAACCTATAACTGGTAAAACACAATGTCAAGAAATTGTTCAAGAACGATAAGCTGGTGTGTTACGTATGAAGAAACCATAAACAAATAAAACACAATGTGAAGAATACATGCATATGCAAAAAAAAAAAACAACTTAATCAAATATTGGCATGTCGAACAAGTAAATTAGGATGCATTTAGCATGATCACAATCAATCATTGCATTAGACATCAACATTTTTGATCCGTAATATGAAAAAAAAAATCATCTGAAGGATAAGATAATGATGCACATTTGATTCTGCGTAACTGATACAATTCCATAATAAGATATAGGGTTTCCTTAAAAGTCTCATTTTGTTGTTTTAGATTTATCTTTTTCAAAAATAACTTATTTAGTGAATTACCATTGTACCCTTTTATTAAAATTCTCTAGATGACACATGTCATAACCATATCACTTCCTACACTTTCTAGAAAAATATGAATTTGTAGCCAACTCCTACCCTATATATATATATATATATATAGGATAAGGATCCATTAGGAACCACCCTTTAATGCGAGAACTGCGAGAACTATTGTGAACACATGGCATTTTTGTAATTATAATATGCTTATGATAAAACACGCTCATTCCTTTTTTTGTTATTGTTCTCTATTTTAGGGTTTCAATAGTTTCATCAAGTGGCAGAGAGGCGTTCATGGTGGTTTCACGGCGGCGAAGAGGCGTTCACGGTGGTTTTCACAGCAGAGAGGTAGTCGCCGTTCACATATTTCACTGCGGTGGCAGTCGGCACAATGTTTACAGTGGTATATGGCATCTTCTGATTCATCACGTGTCGATCCTCATACATTTGATGATCCTCCTCATACATTGTTCCTCCTGTAAGTCTAATCGTGCCATTCATCCTACCATTGTTCCTCCTGTAACTCTAATCGTGCCACACTCCTCGGTTATTCTGGTCGTGCTGCCCTAATTACGAATGAAATACTCGATTACGAATAGATGAAGAATATATGATCTATGATTATGTTCTTACTGCAACAATATCGATTATAATACGAATTTTGTAGCACTAACCTCAATTATACGACGAATTTTGAAATGTCTGATGGTAAAATCCATATGACGAACAGTTTATGGTGTATTGTTATCGCTATGACGAAGACGAACTACTGATGTAATCGAGACGAAGATGAACTACCAAGAATTGTTGATGCTTGAGAACTAAGAACTGCTGATGTAATTCAACTGTCGGACTTGATTTTTGTATAAATACACCATCCTGCACATGTGCAACACTTTACCATTACCCTATAACCATCACCAATAATCTACATCATGCACATGTGCAGCACGTTACCATTACCAATTCACGGCGGCATCCACGGTGGCTGCATCCGCGACGACGGCATCCATGGCTACCTAATCGACGTTAACACATCACTCCCACCACCCCAACGACAACTACTCCGACTATAACTCCATCATCGACGTACTTTAGTTGACTAACCACTGTTCACGGCTAGTTTATGTGAGTATGTTTTATTATTGAATCTGAATTCATTATATTATTGCTTAATTTAGTTTATGTTTTTTTAATCACATGTATGTTTACTGTTTAATTTGTTTTTCTGTTTTATTTACATGATTATTTTACATAATGCCAGGGCTGTTGGAGGCTATCGAAAGTGGTGACCATAGGTGTGAGATAGTGGTGACGGTGGCATGATGTGTTTTGAATTGGGCCAGTAAACAAAATTGATGCCACTGATGTGTTCGACATAGTGCCCATTTGAACAGAATATCAAACATGTCTTGTACTACTCTTAGTAGTAGCCTAGTAGGAAAGTGTGATTTTGTTTTGACACGTATGCGGTTGTGTAGGTATGTGATGGATGAAAATGAGGTTTAGCACTCAAAGATGAACTAGATTTCCGAGTATCACCATTCATGTACATGGCTGAAGGGAGATGGGAGTCTGCTGTGAGGTGATCTATTGTTAACATTCTGTTTCTTTTTTCTAATCTTTATAAGTACAAAAGTATACATATAAAGTATAAACTATATTATATCATATTAAACAGGCCAGATACATAACCATAATAAAACAATAGATAATGTTTGGACGTGTTTGCATTTCCTCTCTTAATGTTAGATTTTAATTCACTATGATCTTTTGAGATTTTCTTTTTTTTAAAGAGGGAATACGAGTGTGTGAGTGGTTCACTTTTATTACTGAACCATAATTAGAAGTTTCGGTTATATGGAAAACTATTAATTCGTTTATTTTTTGTTTTTAAGAAAGAACCTTTTACAGTTAATGAGAACCTTAACCTTGTAGGTAGTAAAGTGCAGGTACTAAATAATATACGACTAGTGTGAGTATATGTTTTTCATGCTAATTTTGTACTCTTTTGGCTTTCTATTTTTTATGGTTTTTTAGTTGAGCTTTATGATACAAGACTGGAGGTGCATCAATCAGAGATGTTTTAGAGGAACACTTTTGACATCAGATATTGGAACACAATATCTTTAGGATGCTTCAATTAAGCAGGCTCTCTCTAAATGTTTTATGCCTCAAGTATTATTGTATATCCGAAGAGAAACATATCTACATCAGTATGTGTTTAGTAGTAATCGAACAATGTCTATGATGATGATACACTTCATCGCTGCCCGCCGCAAAGCGCTAGATTATTTTAACATTAGTTTAAAGATGAAAACAAGAAGTTGAGTTAGCTTGGTATTGTATTTGAACAAGTTTTGAAAAACTATGAATGCTAATTAAACAGAATTATATATTTGGTTCGTTTGTTTTGGCGTAAATTGTAGCTGGTTAATTTTGTGCATTTTAACAAAAATAATTATTTATTTTATTTGTGCATTTTGGGCGGATTAGGAATATGGTATTCACTTTGCGTGGGTGGGTCATGTTATTTGTTTTGGACTTTCATTTTGCTTGGTTTATTTGTTCATATTAGGTGGTTCACATGGAGTTTACTTTGGTGTTTTTGAGAGGTGGGATGGTTTATTTTGGGTGTTTAATTACCCGCCTAGAATACGTTTTCATTTTTTCCCATCGAACAATGCACATGTGTATACATGTTTAATGTTTCACTACACATTGTTATTGTTTCGACCAATGCACATATGCATACATGAATATCTTAACTACATATAATCCGTTTTCGTTTACGTATGCATCAACATATGTAATGTGGTACCCCATACATAATAGCGTACCACATACACCCCACATGGTTATTGTTCTTAACAATGCACATGTGCATACATGTTTAATGTTTCACTACACATTATTATTGTTTCGACCAATGCACATGTGCATACATGAATATTTTAACTACATATAATCTGTTTTCCTTTACATATACATCATCATATGTGATGTGATACCCCATACGTAATAGGGTACCACAACATATGTAATGTGTTACCCCATACGTAATTGGGTATCACATACGTAATATGATATGAACAAATATACAATATTTCAAAATATACACATATTCATTACTAACATGTTTATTGTTTTTACTAATGCACGTGTGCATTACCAACATTAACACACTATCACACAACTTTTTTGTAACAACCAGTACATATAATACCCTTATCATAAGGAATCACATAATCCGAGCAACAATCATTATTGCACATATGCATCACCGGCATATACATTAACAAGTATAACCATTGTAATACATTATACAATACTACAATACAAATATGTATACTATATCAATCTTTGCACATGTGCAGTACCAACATTTTCTCTACCAAACAACATAATACATCATATATTAACAAACATTATCATTTGTATTCCATGTCCACAAACTACCTACACATAACATTTGCATTAGTTCACAACCTCACACCTTCTTCATTTCTTTCCATTTACTAAGCATCTTCCAACACTCCTTCTGTTTCAACGCCTCTTTGTCTATCATTTTCCGAGACGTCAACCTATTCATCAAATATGTCCATGTTGTCAATCCATGAGCCGTTTCATGAGCCGTTTCGAATATATTTTTCCTGCATACATTACATATAGTACATCAATTATTTCATGTATGCACATGTGCAATAAACATATTACTATGTACAATGTTTATGTTTTAAAGTAATAATGCACTCGTGCATATGCCGTAATACATTCATATTAACTTAATCTGACAAAATATGCATATGTGCATAAATATGCACATGTGTAGTAACATGACTGGCCTAATCAATAGGTTTGCTTCAGTAAACGAATTTAACTCTTACCAAATCAAATTTTGTATTACTACGACCAATCATATTTAACATTAATTAGTAACAAATCTATTCTGACAAACAATGCACATGTACATCATCATAAATGACATTGTTAACATATTCTGGCAAACTACATCAACATGAATGACATTATTAAAGTATTATAGCAAATTATTCACATGTGCATAATTATACGCATATGCATCAATATGATTGACCTTATTAAACTAATCTGGCAAGATATGCATATGTGTATAGCTATGCACATGTGCATTAACATTAACATGATGGACCTTATCAACAGGTTTGCTTCAATAAAAAACCCTAACACTCAACAAATTAAACAACATCATGCTTTTTACTTGTCCTATTCCTTGTATTTATTTCTCCTTCAATAACTACACATGACATCAAACAACATCGTTCAAAATGAAAGTAACAATTTGATGCACGAGTGCATATACTACCAACTGCATCATCGACTAATAACCAACCTTTTTTTGGCTTTTTCGTTTAACACTTTTGTATTCACCTTCCTTATCATCTGGCAGTTTTATTGCCCCATCGCCATTCTATCTCAATGATGGGTGGTCCATAGGACAACCCTTAATGGTGTTAAAAGACGAGTTTATCCCTCACTTGATCGCGTAATTATCTTGAAATAGATGACTGCAGTTGCTTATGTCTCATGTACGTTTCGGGAGCTAAAAATGGATAAAACGCTGCTTTGGATGGATTGGAGTGGAACGGGTCAGACATGGAAGGAAAGAAGAGAAGAAACAAAGAATTCAGGGCTCCACCGTACTTTATGGTGGCCACCGTAAATTACGGTGGCCCTGAAACATGCAATTCTCCACCGTACCTCAGCAGTGAACCACCGTAACGAAATGAAGTCCACCGTAACTTACGGTAGGCACCGTAAGTTACGGTGGAGGCTGCGGAAAAAAATGTAACTGCCTCATTAAACCGTTTTTGATGGTGTCTTTTCACATTATTCATGATTGGACGTTTTCTCTGCACTTTGGGGGCGATTTTGGCTGGTTCTTGTTGGTTCCAAACATTTCTAAACATTTGGTTTGTGTTTTTTATTCGTATGAACATGAACTTTGATGTTATGATGATTAACCGAACAATGTCCGGTTAAATTTGTGGTGATCATCTTAGGTGAAGGTTTTCTTAAACTCTTGTGTGTTTGTTCCTTTATTTCTAGAATGATAACTTTGTGTTTGCTTTGATTATCATGGTGTATGGATATTTGATTGTAGCTTGTTAATTGGTATTGCAATTCTAGTCTAAATCGTACATTCTTGGTGTCGTTGACAATCGAGATATCACGAGATGGGTTAGGGTTGGATAATTGGTATTGCAATTCTAGTCTAAATCGTACATTCTTGGTGTCGTTGACAATCGAGATATCACGGGATGGGTTAGGGTTGGATATTGATTGATTGATTATCGGGAAACAACCTCGCATTCATATAATCCGAGTACTTTGTTCCCTTTTATCACAACAATTGTTTTTACATGAGTTATGTCTATGTAACTCTTTCTAGTGGAATTTCACACAAGTGTTAAAAGAAACTGAATCCTAAGATGGTCATTGTTCCCATAATCTGAATTAAAAATCCAATCTTGATTAGTAAGTAATTGATAATTTAGTTTTCTAAAACAAACAATCCAAATCATTGATCTTTAATTTCTGCGTATTAGGTTAATTGTAGTTAAATTGCAAAGGTATAAAATCAACACATTTTCCACATACTCCCTGAGTTCGATACCCATTTACCACTATCTATTAGTTGTTATTTGGATTAAATTTTCGTGTACTACGACAGCACGTCAAATTTTGGCGCCGTTGCCGGGGAGTAGTGCGCAACGTGTGTTAATTTAGTAGTTTTGTTTTGTTGTTTTCGGGTTTACGCTGGTTGTGTTGGTCCTCTTCCAATTTTCCTATTTGCAACACGATTGGAGGTCAAGGTTTCTCTTCGGATGATGTCAAGTTGGTCCTCTTCCAATTTTCCTTTGAAGATAAAGCCAAGAGATGGTTTCACACTTTACCCTCCGCATCTATTTTTACATGGGCTGATATGCAACAAATATTCTTGGATGAATATTACACCTCTCAAAAGACTAATGATGCAAGGAGAGGTTTGAGAAGCTTCCAACAACAATCGGGGGAGATGTTTCATGAGGCCTTCTAAAGGTTTAATATGATGTTACGGAATTTCCCTCATTACGGGATCCAACTTTGGGAGTTGTTGAACGCGTTTCACGAAGGGTTGAGTTCGGAAGATGCACATGATTTGATGTCGAGTACTAATGGCACATTTGGTACGAATTACGAACATGTTGATTGGGCATTTTTAGAACAAATGGCGATGAATTCCAAGAGGAAGGTCCAATCTTCAAGACAGGCAAGGCATGTGACACAAAGGCCACAAGTGCATGGAGTAGAGAGTGGCAATGTTCAAACTACGAACCAAGTGTACAACGTGTGCACTAATTGCAACGAAATAGGCCACACGGCGGAAGTTTGTGTAGTGGGAGTGGTTGATGAGCAACTTGAGGAAGTGAATGCAATTCAAGGGGGTGGTCGAAATTTCAATATGAACTCCAACGCGTACCACCCCAGGTTACGAAATCATCCTAATTTCCGTTATGGGAACGCGTCGAACCAAGCTAACCCAAACTTTCAAGGAGCTTAAGGTAACTTTGCACCTCGCCAACAATACAACCAAGGTAACTATAGAGGTGGAAACAACTATGGCTACCAAGGGCAATTTCAACAAACGGGTCAAAGTGGTTCAGGTCAAAATTCGTCACGCGGGAAGGAAGTCATGGATATGCTTCGGGCTATGCAACAAGATATGCAAAAACGAAATCAACTCGATGAAGTCCGGATGCAAAAGGATGAAGTTCGCGACAAGAGCATTCAATCACTAACAACCCAAATGGGTCAATTGGCAACCGACGTGGCAGAGTTGAAGAAAAACAAAGGTCAACATCCTAGTGACACTAAGGTAAATCCTTCACATGGTTCGTCACGAGGTAATGTTAACGTTCATCATGTTAGTTTATTAAGAAGTGGCAAAGAATTTGTCACCGGGTTTGGTTGAGGGGGTAGTTGAGGATGTTACGGGTAATGAGAGTGATGATGAGGTTTCACCGGTTGTTTCTGAAAATTCAAATGTTAAAAAACCGGGGTTGGGTGAAAATGAAAAAAGTGAAAAAGATGAAGGTGAACCGAGTCAATTCCCGTTTCCATCGGCTTTACTTGACCCGGGTAGAAAAACTTTATTGCATCAAGAGGTCCCCAAAAAGAAGAATTATGGGACATGTTTAAACAAGTTAAAATTAACCTTCCACTCCTTGATGCAATAGAACAAGTACCCGCATACGCTAAATTTTTAAAAGAGTTATGCACACAAAAAAGGCAACAAAATAAGAAAATGCCTAAACGGGTAGACTTGACCGGGCAAGTAAGTGCGATTTTGAATGGGGAGCTTCCTCCTAAGCTCCAAGATCCGGGCACGCCATTAATAAATATACAAGTTGGTAATTTTAAAATGGCAAAGGCGTTACTAGATCTTGAAGCCGGGGTAAGCATTTTACCGGGGGGCTTATATGACCAATACAACTTTAGTCCGTTAGCAAGGGTAGAAACAACAGTTGTTTTGGCCGATTTGTGTCATAAGCTACCTCGGGGGATGGTTCAAAATGTGATTGTGAAGATTGATGAGTTCTATTACCCGGTTGACATTTTAGTCTTGGACTACTTATCCGCGGACCCAAAACAACAACAAAATGTCATTTTGGGTCGGCCATTTTTGAGCACCACGCATGCTGTGATCGATTGTAGATTTGGTACAGTCGATATGACTTTTGGAAACCGGAAAATGCGTTTGAATGTTTTTACTAACAATTCTAATGCTGTAGTTGTTGATGAGTGTTTCATGGCAGATTTAGTTGACGGATGCAACCCGCATGAGTATGAGGAAGATGGTATGGATGTCTGTTTGTGTGAATTTTCTGAACAGGTACATGCTTGTGCATTAAGGGTTGAAGAGGAGAAGCAAGATGCTATGGCTTTGAAAGAGGGTCGACCGCCATGGTCTCATCAATTTGAAAGCTTGCCGGTGGAAATAAGCTCGGGTACTAGACCGTCATTAAAAGAACCACCAAAGTTGGAGCTCAAAGACTTACCAAGCCATTTGAAGTATGCTTTTCTAGGGGATAATGACACACTACCAGTCATTATTGCCTCTAATTTAGGGATGGCGCAAGAACAAGCCTTGTTGGAAGTCTTGAAAGAGAACAAAGGAGCTATTGGATGGACGATTGCCGATCTCAAAGGAATTAGTCCCTCAATCGTCATGCACAAGATTATTACCACCGAAGATGCAAAACCGACAAGAGAAGCTCAAAGGCGATTAAATCCGAACCTAAGGGAGGTAGTAAAGAAAGAGGTAATTAAATGGTTGGATGCGGGAATTATCTATCCGTTTTCGGATAGTGCTTGGGTAAGTCCTACCCAAGTTGTGCCTAAGAAGGCCGACATTCAAGTAGTCAAGGATGAGAATTGTGAACAAGTCGCCACCCGACCGGTTACCGGGTGGCGTGTTTGTATTGACTACCGTAAATTGAATGCCGCCACTTCTAAGGACCATTTCCTGCTACCTTTTATTGACCAAATTATTGAAAAAGTGTCGGGTCAAAAATATTACTGCATTTTGGACGGGTTCTCGGGTTATAATCAAATAGCAATACACCCGGATGACCAACACAAGACCACCTGCACTTGTCCATATGGCACCTTTGCCTTTCGGCGAATGCCATTTGGCTTGTGCAATGCACCGGCAACTTTCCAACGATGTATGATGAGTATTTTCTTGGACATGGTTGGAGAGTCGGTTGAAGTGTTTATGGATGACTTTTCAATTTTCGGCACTAGTTTTGAATCTTGTCTCAACGAATTACAAAAAAGTTTTAAAAAGATGTGTTGAGAAGAATTTAGTGCTTAGTTGGGAGAAAAGTCATTTCATGGTGCAAGAGGGCATTGTGTTAGGTTATGTAATATCGGAAAGGGGGATGGAGGTGGATAAGGCAAAAATAAGGGTAATATCATCTTTGCCACCACCGAAAAATGTTAAGGGTGTAAGGTCATTCTTGGGACACACGGGTTTTTATAGATGATTCATAAAGGGTTTTAGTGTTATCACTAAACCTTTATGTAATTTATTGTTAAAGGATGTTCCATTTGACTTTACTGACGAATGTTTGCAAGCATTTACTGTTTTGAAGGAACATTTGGTCAAAGTTCCCATCTTGCAACCGCTGGATTGGTCAAAGCCATTCGAAATCATGTGTGACGCAAGCAACACTACAATTGGTGTAGTTTTGGGTCAACAAGTTGATAAAAAGCCGGTGGTAATTTACTGTGCAAGCAATACTTTATCTGAAGCGCAACTGAATTACACCACAACCGAGAAGGAATTACTAGCGGTGGTGTATGCTTTGGATAAGTTTTGTTCGTATATTTGGGGCAGCAAAGTGGTTGTTTACTCGGATCATAGTGCGGTCCGGTATTTGATGGAGAAAAAAGACACAAAGCCCCGTTTAATCCGGTGGGTGTTGTTGTTACAAGAGTTTGACTTAGAGATCCGAGACAAAAAGGGGAGTGAGAACGTAGTGGCGGATCACTTGTCTCGGATCCCGGTGGAAGGGATTGACGATTTAAGTGAAATAAATGAAAGATTTCCCGATGAGCAATTATTAGCCGTGTCCACCTTTGTTGCACCGTGGTATGCTCACTACGTAAACTACTTAGCAACGGGTGCCATCCCAAATCATTAGACCAAGAAGCGAAGACAACAATTTATGGTCCAAGTGAGGCAATACATTTGGGATGAACCGGATCTTTTTATGATTGGGCCGGATCAAGTTATTCGGAGGTGTGTGCCTGAAATGGAGGTGTTGGAAATCTTGACTCATGCCCACTCATCCGCATGTGGAGGTCATTTTTGCGGGCATAAAACGGGTTATCGGGTTTTCTCATGTGGGTTTTATTGGCCCACTATTTTCAAGGATGCGTGTGAGTTCGCAAGAAATTGTGTAAATTGCCAAAGGATGGGAAGCATTTCAAAGAGGGACGAGATGCCATTGCAACCAATTTTGGTTGTGGAAATATTTGATGTATGGGGCATTGACTTTATTGGTCCCCTTCCGAATTCCAATGGGTTTTTATACATTTTGGTGGCGGTGGACTACGTCTCTAAGTGGATTGAGGCTATTGCAACAAGAACAAATGACCACTCGGTTGTTTGTAAATTCGTTCAATCCAACATCTTCTCCCGCTTTGGTATTCCGAGAGTTATTATCAGTGACGGTGGTTCACATTTCAAGAACTTTAATTTCGGGAAATTGTTGAAGCGATATAGCGTGAATCACCGGATTGCCACACCTTACCATCCGAAAACGAGTGGACAAGTTGAAGTGTCCAACCGTCAAATAAAAGAAATTCTCAAGAAGACGGTTAGAACGGATAGGAAGGATTGGTCGAGCAAGTTGGATGATGCGTTGTGGGCATACCGAATGGCCTACAAGACTCCGATTGGCACAACACCTTACCGGATGATGTATGGAAAGGGTTGTCACTTGCCAATGGAGTTAGCGCATCGGGCACATTGGCGATCAAGATGGTAAATGCGGATTATGATAAAGCGGGGAAGATGAGGAAGTTGCAATTGAGTGAAATCAAAGAAATTAGAGATGAGGCATATGAGTGTGCATCGGCTTACAAAGACAAGCTCAAAAAGGTACACGATGCAAAGTTGAAGAAGAAAACCTTTGAAGTGGGTCAAAAGGTTTGGTTGTAGAATTCAAGGCTCAAGATGTTTACGGGCAAGCTTAAAAGCAAATGGATGGGCCCGTATGTCGTTCGGCGGGTTGGGAGGTTTGGTGATATAGATATCCAAGATGAGCAAACCAACAAACAACAAACGGTGAATGGCCATCGGTTAAAGCGGGCTACATCTTACGCCCGGTCGACGAGGAACAACCATGAGAGGCCTAGGTTTGGTAGTGTAAATAGTTAGCATTTTGTTTTGTTTGTTTTGTATAGTTTGCACATTTACCGTACTCGCTTGAAGCTTGTGTTTGAAACAAGTGTGGGGACATTCCGGTTCGAACCGTTCTAGCATTGTGTTGAGGACAACACGAGACTTTCGAGGGGGTAGGGTAATTTTTACATGTTTTTGAAAAATTTTAAAAACACAAAAAAACTGAAAAAGCTAAAAAATATAAAAAGAAACACTTAAAATCAAAGTTTTTGGCGAATTGCAAAGGCCCAGAGGCCACCGTAATTTACGGTATACACCGTAAGCTACGGTGGAGTGGAAAAATGTGGGGCTTTACAGTAGATCGCTATTGTATTACGGTGGGATTTTTTGCCAGAGGTCCACCGTAAATTACGGTGGCTACCGTAATTTACGGTAGCCTCTGGCGATGTAAGCGTCGTTTTATGTACAGCGGTTATAAAAAAAACAATCAGGTCACGTGAATTAACCCCTCACCACTCATTTTCTTTCATCTTCCCCTAACCACAAATCTCATCTATCACTTTCATAACCCCACAAGATCTTCTACAAACTCCATAACCCTACAACCTTCAATCCTTCATATCTCTCTCAATTCTTAGCCAAATCAAGTGAAATCTAGGTCTATCTTGATTAATTTTTCACGTACTTGCTGATTTTAAGAAGAGATTTGTGAGAAAACGATGTTTTCTGGTCCAAATCACAAACCCTAGGGCCAAAAATTTTGGGGGGTTTTTGAAGTTTTTGTTTCAATTGTGTTCTAGCATCTTCAAACAAAGGTATGGAAGTTTATTTGTTATGTTTTGATGATGCATTGTGAAGATTAAGGTTGTTCTTGATATTTGTTCATACACACTTGCTTGTCTTTAGATATTATCATGAAAAATTGTTACTTGAACATTGTTATGGTTGTAGATGTAGGAGTGATGACAAAGTTGTGAACTCTTTGGGAATCTCTATATTGTAGAGACATCATGCCCAATTTTTAAGAAAATAATTATAAATTTTTTGTTCACTAACATCTACAACCATAGTAACAAGCAAGTGTGGGATGTTTTGGAGAAAAGGGGCTAACTTTTTGTGTTTGGTTGTGTTGTTTGCTTTGCAATGTGTGTAGGAAAATGGTAAGAACGAAGGAAAGAGCGGGAGCTAGTTCGTCTTCTTCGTCTAAAGGCAAAGGCAAACAGCCGGAAGTACAACCAAAGAAGAGACAATATTTGGGTAGAGTTAGTGAAAGTGAGGAGGAAGAGATGATGGAGTTGGACCCGACTGACAAGCCAAAGTGGGAATCCGGTCCATTGGATGAGCAGCCGGATGAGTGGCAGCCGACACTATTCCATGACTGTATAAACCGGTTAGAAAACAAGGCTGCTGCGTTTATCTGCGAGAGGGAAGTGAGGGAGGTTGAATTTGGGCCGTTTAATGTTTGCCCAGTTCCGTGCCTTAGGATGGGAGGCGGCACTCAGTTGTTATGATAAGGACAACAAGAATCTGTTTATGGTTGAGATTCAAGAATGGATGGCAACCCTCAAATGCAACAAGTATGATAGGCCATCGCAGATGAAGTTGACGGGCGAGGTTAATGGGATTAAGGTGGAGATGTCATTTGATACGCTACGGAAATTGGGGAAATACGACAATCTACCTGCTCGTGACTACACAATCCCTAGTCTTGATGATCTGTTGGTTAAACCGGAGAAGCATCCACGGTGGAATGATATGTTAGCGGCTTTGTTCTTGCCCGGTACTTATAGTGGAATCTTGTACCGGAAGAACTTGAAGATTGAAGCAAAATTGCTGCTGACGATTTGTATTTTGAATGTCATTCCACGAAGAGGAGATAAGGAACATGTGAGGTATCCGGAAGTGCCCGTCCTTTATTTGTTGCTCAATGGGTCTCCTCGCTTCCCGATTCGGTATTTGATCATGAACCATCTTTGGATTTTCCGAAACAAGTTGGGGAGGAGCATTATCCCGTATTGCCGAATTATTACGGGATTGATGAAGCAGTTTAAGGTAATCACGTCAGAGGATAGAGGAGCACCATAAAAGGCATAAGCCTTTTGAGATTCAAAAGATGGGTATTGGGTGGACCTACACTCAATCGGAAAGGTATCATAAGCTCAAATCGGAGGGTTAAAGATGGCGAGCATTAAAAGTTGGTGCAAGAGCTCTTCTACCGGGTGAAGAGGATGAACCAGAAAGTGATGCGGAACCTCCGAGTGGTGATGAGGATTATGCGGATGAGCCTCATGGTGAGCATGTGGAGGTGGGCCAAGGGGGCCCAAGTAGAGGACACGGTGGCGGTCTCTTCGACTACACGGAGCACTCATACGAGTCGAATTGGGCTTATGATGGCACTATGCAAGAGGTTATTGAAAACCAACGTCCTCCGCCACCCGTTTTTGAGTCATGGTCGGGTTCGGAGCGTACTTTATTTGATCAACAAACGATGATGAGTGCTAGTATGGAGCGAGCCTTAAAGCATAACTTCGATCGTCAAGAATCATCGAATCGTGCACATGCTTACTCCCATGAGCTAGAGATGAATAACCGGTATGAAGATGATCAAGCCCGAAGGTTGCATGCGGATTGGCATGCGGGGCGGCCCGTGGTTGTGGATCCACCTCCGGTGGATTATGCGTCTGTACCACCATATGACGGTAGTGTATTGTATCCAACCCCGCCGCTCCATCATTCACAATGGCTAGACCCGCGTCACAACAAGGAGCTTCGCAACAAGGTGGAAGTGGTAGCGGCGCATTTGCTTTCGGAGAATGGAACGAGATGATGTCTTCCATTTTCGGGCCTCCTCAACCGCGCTACTATTAGTCAGGTCGTGCTCCTTCTTTTACATTTTGTGAATATTTGTTGGTTTATTATGTTATGGTCAGGTGGTTGGGTGGTGTTAGTTGTTTTGTCATGTTTTGGGGTGTGCGAGTTGGTGGTGTAATGTTTAAAAGAAGAAAAATATAAAAAAATATATAAAACAAAAAATACCAAAAAGAAATTTGTGGTTTGAGATGATGAGCGTTTGGTTGGTGTTAAAGACTTAAGCGATCAAATCCTCTTAAAACCATACATTGGGGTCAATGTATCCCAAGTGTGGGGATGGGGGGAAATTTTGAGGTTTTTCAAAAAAATTTAAATCAAGCGAAACAATGTGAGAATTTGAACACCTTGGATTAACCCCAAATGATGCACCGGTAACCCTTAATACCCTTTTGTTCTTGGTGAGAGTTGAAGCCACACATGTAAATAAATAATACTTGTCTTTGATGAGAGTGGCAACAGGTGGGGGTGCATTAGAACTTGTGCCTTAATACGGTTCGAGTCCTTACTTGAATGTGAATGTAAAAAGGATAAGGGCAATTAGGTAGCCTCATCTTGGTGAGTGCGAGTATGGGATTTAGGGGGTTGGACCTCATTAATTATATATATGAGCATGGTTGCGAGAGGGGCGGGGGTTTGGACATTTAGTTGCCCATTTTGTGCCTAAATGCCTATCGTTTGTTACCCCTTAGCCAGTTGCTAAAAATTTACCCGACTTAACCCGGTCTTATAGTGTTAGTAGTAGTCTTAGTAGTATGTAGATATGTTTGATGTTATGTTGAAGGTTGCTTTGATTAAAAAAAAAGAAAAGAAAAAAAATGGAAAAAGCAATGAAAAGAAAAAAAAAAGAGAATGATGTTTAGTTGTCTTGTATATAGAGGTTTAAGTTGGTAGTTGTTTGTTTGTTTCATTGTGTAATAAAAGACTGGGTAAAGTTTTTCGCTACTTCATATATATTCCATTTCCTACCCATTCTCTTAGCCTCGTTACAACCTTAAAGCCCCTTTGATTTGCATTCATATTTGGTACACGTAGGAGGAGGACCGGTTTAGGTACAAGCCTATAGTGTGAGCCACCCATTTGCCTTTTGTGTGTCTAGCTCATAGTTGCTAATGCTTACTTGTTGCCGAGAGGAGAGACATAGCGAGGGGTGCGTTATTTTGGGTGTTAAGAAAGGGTTGGTAAAAGGACTACATGTTTATGCTTGGTTTATGTTGATTGCTTGTTTTGAAAATGGTTTCATGAGTTGCTTGGGACAAGCAACGGTTAAGTGTGGGGATGTGACGGGTGGTCCATAGGACAACCCTTAATGGTGTTAAAAGACGAGTTTATCCCTCACTTGATCGCGTAATTATCTTGAATTATATGACAACAGTTGCCTATGTCTTAGGTACGTTTCGGGAGCTAAAAATGGATAAAACGCTGCTTTGGATGGATTGGAGTGGAACGGGTCATGCATGGAAGGAAAGAAGAGAAGAAACAAAGAATTCAGGGATCCACCGTAATTTACGGTGGCCACCGTAAATTACGGTGGCCCTGAAACATGCAATTCTCCACCGTACCTCAGTAGTGAACCACAGTAACGAAATGAAGTCCACCGTAACTTACGGTAGGCACTGTAAGTTACGGTGGGGGCTGCGGAAAAAAAATGTAACTGCCTCATTAAACCGTTTTTGATGGTGTCTTTTCACATTATTCATGATTGGACGTTTTCTCTGCACTTTGTGGGCGATTTTGGCTGGTTCTTGTTGGTTCCAAACATTTCTAAACACTTGGTTTGTGTTTTCGATTCGTATGAACTTGAACTTTGATGTTATGATGATCAACCGAACAATGTCCAGCTAAATTTGTGGTGATCATCTTAGGTGAAGGTTTTCTTAAACTCTAGTGTGTTTGTTCCTTTATTTCTAGAATGATAACTTTGTGTTTGATTTGATTATCATGGTGTATGGATATTTGATTGTGGCTTGTTAATTGGTATTGCAATTCTAGTCTAAATCGTACGTTCTTGGTGTCGTTGACAATCGAGATATCACGGGAAGGGTTAGGGTTGGATATTGATTGATTGATCATCGGGAAACAACCTCCCATTCATATAATCCGAGTACTTTGTTCCCTTTTATCACAACAATTGTTTATACACGAGTTATGTCTATGTAAATCTTTCTAGTGGAATTTCACACAAGTGTTAAAAGAAACTGAATACTAAGATGGTCATTGTTCTCATAATCTGAATTAAAAATCCAATCTTAATTAGTAAGTAATTGATAATTTAGTTTTCTAAAACAAACAATCCAAATCACTGATCTTTAATTTCTGCATATTAGGTTAATTGTAGTTAAATTGCAAAGCTATAAAATCAACACATTTTCCACATACTCCCTGAGTTCGATACCCATTTACCACTATCTATTAGTTGTTATTTGGATTAAATTTACGTGTACTACGACAACACGTCACTCGACACAAATGTTATTTTCTTCGGTTTTTTTTCAGCTTTTTACCTACAATAATTATTGAAACATATTATAACCAAATATGCAATTTCTATTAGTATGTGCATTAAACACCTTTTTTCAGCACCGTAAACGATATGTGTTTGTGCATCTATATGCACATGTGCATCACATGTCATGGTCATTATGCACTTTTGAATCACTATGCACATGTGCATCACATATTCTTAAAATGATATTTAAAATAAGTCCATATGTAAAGTTCAATGTTATGGGCTCAAATTCAATATGCACATATGCATCACTTTAAAGTTTAAACAACAACATCAACATAATCTAATTACACAAAATCATAAACAAGTATATTAAACAAAATTGCTCATGTTCGCTATTGCACATGTGCCTCGCATGAAACAATAACACCATCATATTAAACTAATCATGTATCTTACACAAAACTGCTCAAGCTCACTATGCACGTGTGCTTTACCTAAAACAACAACAACAACATATTCTAATTACACAAAATCATCTACACGAATCCTAAACAAATCTGCTCAAATTCACTATGCACATGAATGATATTATTAACTTTATTTGCTTAAATTCACTACGACACACTCATTAAATCATCTATTTTTATAATCACGTTGCCCTAATTACGAACGGATTAAAAATCCACAATGCTTATAATCACGTTGCCCTAATTACGAATGGATGAAGAATGTATGATCGATCATTATGTTCCTAATATATATTATACGACTGACTTTGGACGAACTTTGGGAACTAACCTCGATTATATGATTATCTGCAGGTAAAATCTCAAATCTGATATAAAATCTCAATACAAATGCTTCGATGCTTGGATATGGTGAACTGATGATGGTGAAGTGATGATGTATTCGAGACGATGATGTAATCGACGAACTGTTGAGTATTGTTGAGAGGTTCATGGATGAACTGTTGAGTATTGTTGAGAGATTCAGCTTGAAGGTTTAGAAATGTTGAGAGATCTGGATCTAATCAGAGGTTTTAGAGAGAGTGGACGTGAAAGTTTTTATTAAATGTAGTTTAATTTATGACTGAAGTCTGATGGTAAAGGGAATCAGGTAAGCGAGTTTTTTTAAAAGTTGTTTGTTATTTACAAAATTTCCCCATGTTCACATTGGTTCTCGCGGTTCTCGCAATAAAGGTGGTTCTCGCATGAACCCTACCCTATATATATATAGGTAAAGTGTAGGATACAAATCCCCTAATCGTACATTATGTACACGATGCCCACAGCGATACAAATGTGTCCTGATTCAATTTAATTAGATAAGGGTATATCAGACATTCTGTTCAAACATCTGAGGGCTAATCAGGGAATTTCGTCAACAAGGAAGCATATTACGAGTTTGTTTCATAACCGTCCATCTAATTAGTTTTCGTATCAATTCGATTTGTAGGTTTTTTTATTGATTCCTGTACCGAACACAGATTGGCGATTCCGAAAATGCTGGATTCGTCATTTAGGATGTTTGTTTTGGGTTTTTCATCATATGGTTACGGTTGAGGTTTGGGTTTTATTTGATTTGAAGGTATTTTCATTTTATCACATTGTAACGAGGTTGAAGAAATGTTTCTGGTTTTATTTGTTGAGTTTATCATATCGCATGTGTTGTTTTAAATATCGCATGTTTTGTTTTTAACATATCCTAGGTATTTTAAGATTGGATCATATGAATAGTTTCACATGTTTAATTTAATGAAGTTTAATATTTGATTTCGCATGTTTAAATTGTACATTTCGTAGACTAGAAAGTATTTAACTTATTTAGCTCTATATTTCGCACGCTTTAAAAGTAATTATAGGTATTTTCGCACAATGTGTTTTATAATTCAGTTCAATAATTCAAATCAAATAATTCAGTTCAATAATTGATTTTAATAATTCATATCAATAATTTTTCAGTGCTTTTTTCTTTTATTATAAATTTATCTTTTTATCACCATTTCAAACATCCTATTAAAAATGGCAGACCTACCAACATCCTCTTCTGAATCAAGTATCAAGCAAGCTTTGAGAAAATTCAGGAACAAATTTAAGAGGATCGATCATGTCAAGAGATATTGGAGACCAACATTTCTCGTGTAACAGAAAACATGAAGAGAAGACAAGAAATTCTGAACTTGCTATCTCAGATGCAAGTGAGTAGTCTTCAAGAAATTGATGTTATGTTCATGGTTGATCTGTGTGAGAGGGATGAGAAGCATTTGAAAGAGTTGGCGGATGCAATAACTATCTTAAGATGCTCGATGAAGATGAAAATGGAGTTTCTTTCATATTTTGAATTGACTTTGTTTATTTTAGTGCTTTATTTCAATAAAACATCCAAGTTTTACATGTTTCATTAAATTCGCATGTTGTGTTATGGAATGGATATTTGATTTCGCATGTTTATATTCCCCATTTAGCATATTTTAAGCAATTCAATGTCAAACATGCGATTTTATACATACTATATGCGAAATTAAAAACATTAATGTTATCTAACAAGTCTAAATATTCAACAGAAATCCAACATCAAACAAGTTTACTAGTCCTTTCCAATAAATGTTCTCAACCTATCTGGGATTATTTTCCGCAAGTCTTTCATATACTTTTCTTTGTCTGGCCTTTTATCGTAAGCATTTTCCAATTTAATTACTTTTTCACGATGCACATTGTGTTCGGATAGAATGATTTTACTTAGATATCTTTGCCTCAGGAGATGAAGTTGTGAATTCTGTTTGTTGTTTACTTCATTTTCTTTCACAAACCCAGTCACCCATGGTGTTTTCTCTCCTTTGTATGTTTCCATGTGACACATCATAAACACTCTACAGTCTACGCTGTTATTCTCCATCCTCCATTCCATCACTTTTCTTTCTATCTCTGATGTTTCAAGTTCTTTTATAGCTGGTGTTGGTTTTAAAGCCGTTTGTAGGTGTAAAACCAATACCCTTCTCTGTAACATAGCAACATTGTGTCAGTAGCTTTTACATAAAATATAACATGTATATGAAGAAGTTTTTGTATTACCAGTGTGTTTGGAAGCCCCTTGTATCTATCCTTAAACTCTTGTTCAGCGGCTGAATTGTCAATCAGCTCAATTTTGCCGGTTTTCAAGTGGACATAGAAGTGGTCACCTTGAAGTACCGGAATAAACACCAAGTCAACCGAGTCAAGTTTTTTTACCTCATATTTTAGTATGATGTCTTCAAAATTTGAGGCAAATACGTTTAGACGTTTGTTGTCTGTGTATTTCTCCTCGATGTACATGATATCCGACTGTATGTTATGTAATTAGAATCAAAGTTAAGTCATGTATTAAAAGGTATTTAAACATGCGAAATCAGTTCATGCAAAATAATGTGTGAAATTTTTCACATGCGAATTGTATGTATACAGTATGCGAAATTATAATAGTATGCGAAATGTTGTTTTTGTTTTCATAGTAAAACTATCTAATATTCTATATGCGATTTAAATATAAGTAGTATGCGAAATCATTGATTATTCATTTTCTGTTTTAATTTCAAATGCCAATATGTTTAGAAAATCATACCATCATTGTGCTAAACAAATAGAGTCTGTATGGTGATGATTTTCTATCCCTCTTCTTCTCTTCAAGGTTTAGAACATCCACAAATGCATCTATTCCGTTTGATGCTACGTACTGACCCCTGTAGAAGCTTTCAAAGATACCTTTGACCGTGTGAACCCCAGTTTTTTATCGATAAAGTTCATCCCTGCCAGGCAAAAATTAAATAATTAATTTCTTGAGTGTATATATTTAGATGTTTGTTAGTTGATGTAACCATTTTACTTACTCTATGTTTGCAAATGTAGCAAATGTATATCGGGTCACACTCAATTCTTGATTCAAGAGTGCTTCATGCATGTTTACCACTTTGTTACAGAAAGGGGAACAAAATGCGTCTCTAAGCTCTGCACATCTTTTCTCAGCTTGAATTTTGGCTGTTTCTATTGTTTTATAAAGGAGTTCATTTAACCCCTTTGGTATAACTTGTTTTGGAACTTGTTTTGGCTTTGCGTTTTTTCTCCTGCTAGCTGCTTTTTTCCCTTATCTTCTTCCAGGATGGGTCCCAGGCTCAAAAGCGACTCAACTGATTGCATTTCCTCAGCCGTCACCTGAGGGCATTCAACTTCTGGGTCCTTCTCAACTTCGATACCTGAATCGGTTTGTTGAGGGTCCTTTTGTGTAGTTTCTCCTAAAGAAACTGCTTCCACTTCTGGCTCTTTTTCTTGAGCTTTTTCTTGAATGTTTTGTGTAGATTCTGCCAAGTTCACTGTTTCTTCGATAACAGTTTTGTTTTCACCACTTTCTGCAGGCTAGAGTAAGTTAAAAAATGTAATATTTTTTTCTTTTTAATTTTTTTTCTAATATAAAGTGTTTTTTTACCTTTGACAGTGGTTTGTAAGCGTATACACCTGTTTCGACAGTTTGAATGTTTGCAATAAGGGTGTCTGTCACTCCTCCATCATCTTTATTTGTTAATCCTTCATCATCTGGCTGCAATATTCCTATAGATACAAATTATTGAATTTTAATACATCAGATTGAAAATCGCATGCTATACACTATATGGCATGCGAAATCAAATGTCAAGTGTATGCATGAAATCGCATGTGTATTCTAAGATATCACATGTGTATATGAAATACAATTTTTACATAAAATCGCAAGTGTTAATTTTGAAATCGCATGTTTACCTTGTGATGCCATTTGTTCCAAAACATTGGATATTACTTGTTGAGCTTCTTCATCTGTCTACTTTCTTCGTTTGTAGTACCTTCATGATGAATTTCAGAAGGTGCATTTTCAAGCTATTAATGAACATCAGAGGGTGCAGTTCCAGGCTCTTGAACTTCAGAAGCTGCATTTTCATGCTGTTGATGAACATCTGAGGGTGCAGTTTCAGGCTCTTCAACGGAATCAGGCGGCACACAAATGGGATTATTCCTAAGTGTCTCACCCCACTGCTTACATGCCTCCATAATCTTCGGATCCCAAAAACACTTGGTTCTTGCTTCTGAAACTAAGTTGTTCATCCTTTGAACATCTTGAACCATTTTAATGTATTTTTTGACATTGGCTTTCATTTTTTCCAACAGGTTCTGTAATATTTTTTGAGTTAAGGTACTATCAATCCAGATGTTAAAAATAAATGGATTAAGTGAAATTAATTTTTTTTGCGCTGACCTTTTTGTTGATTTTTGAAGCCTCTCGATCTCGTTCATGGACTAAATCGTAGATTACCGATGGTGAAAGTGGAACAGGAGTGTTGCAATAGTCCATCATTTTCTGTCTTTGTGTTCCAACTCCCATCTCAAGGTTTAACTGAGACATTTCATTGAGCTCAAAACTGAAATCCATCATATCATCAATGTTCTCATTATCGTTAGGGTCTTTCTCGGTTTCTACGTTTTGTACTGCACATGCAGTCCTCCTTCTGTAGCTTATTGTGGTGTCAACGGGTGGTGGTAGTGTATACACCTCCATTGAACGACCCTCTTCTTTTTCATTTTCACTCTCATTTGCTGTCCACATAGGTCCGTTATCCGAAATATGCTCTTCGACTTTATCAATCTCCAAAGATGTGATATAACGAATAACTGGTATCTCCACGACTTTCTCAAATAGTTTAAGCCTCTTGTTGTACTCATGGGTGTATAGAAGCTGTATAAATCGCAAGATCAAACAAAATTATTTTTAAAATCACATGTATCATTTAATTATATAACAAAACAAACTAGTCTTTTAAATATGTTTATCAAATGTAGTAAGCATACCGTAAGAAGGCAACGTGTCCCACGAACTGTATTTTAAAGTTCTTCCAGCCCGCTCGTGTACGACGCAAGGTGTCGAGTAGATATGAGCACCAATCTAGATTCTGTATGTCCTCAACAGCCTCTACACCAAGTAAAGACCTATCATTTGCAGTTGTGGCCTTTGTAATCTCCGCAAAGATCGTCATCCAGTACACCATGAAATTTAATCTAAACAGGCTCCCCCCATGTCTTTGATTATCCATTGCAGTTGCAATTAAGCCATGGGTAATTCTCGTGTTCCCCCCCCCCCTTTGCTGATGAATGTATCCCTGACAGCATTTCCCGGTTCTTTACTCTTTTCAATTTTGTCCACCTTTTTAACTTTTCTTTTATCCACTATTATTTCAACTGGCTTTGGTCCCTTTGGTATTCCAAATACCTCATAAACTGTGTCCGATGTTATTTTTATTTGGTGTTTTCCTACGTTTAGCGTATCGAACTTCTCGTCAAAGTTTCTGGCTAGCCAATATGCCAAACGTGTCGAAATATGGTTGATATTCATATCTAGAATAGCTCCAAATGCCATATTCTTCACCTCATCAACCTGTTTTTTTTTTTTGAAAAAATTTTCACAGTATCCATATACGAGTTTGGTTGGCATCTCAGCAGTATTGCTTCGTTGCTGTATTTGAAGAATTCCCTATGTTCTGTTTTAGGTGGTTCCACCTTTTTGAAGGTTTTTTTTGTTTGTATCTTAGATTTCCTGTCATCTTTCTTTTTTTCTGCATTGGCTTAACAAAGTCATCCTCCTCAGAACTTTCTTCAACAATCCTTCTTTTTTTTTTATTTTTGTTAACTTCTTTCAATGTTGATATTGGGTCTTCAAAGTCATCATCAGAATCTATTTCTACAAATCGCATGCTATCAGTTAAAAAGAATACGAAATCGCATGTATCAGTTAATTATGTACAAAAACTCATTAAGTTGATAAAATCACATGAATCAGTTATCAATTCGCATGTATTAGTTAAGCATTACCAAAACTAGCTAATCTTATAAATCGCATGTATAATTTAAGCATATACCGAAACTAACTAATTATATAAAATCACATGGATTATTTACAAATTTGCATGCACAAGCTAACCTAGGACAAAAACCTTCTCTAAACAAAACTTAACATATAAAATCGCATTTGTAATACAAAACCCTCACAAAACCCTCTATAATATCGCACATATATCAGCTAACCATTAACAAAACTGCATAATCATACAAAAGCTAATAAAAAACCATACCAGACATAAACCCTAACTAAATCGTAGTTATGCACAATACGTAATCTTATAAAACTATAGGTTTCAGTCAAAAACCTTAATAAACAAACAAAATCGCATATGTCATTAAGTCCCTGTATATTCCATTATAAAATCGCAAATGTCAATCGATAACTGGATTCATCTTCTTCGCTTGTGGTCTGTCGTTGTTGGCTTTGCTCCGTGATGTGTGCAAAATGCAATATATAAATTACATCAAATGAGGCATAAAACTAACCCTTTTTTAGTACTAATGTTGGAAAAAGTGTGTTTTTGTCTTTCTTTTGTATTTTTAGGGTTAAAAGAGCTTAAATGAACAAAAGAAGCAAAAACACAGCCAAATCTAACATAAATACAAGAAAAGGAATAAACGTTGCATGCCCGACCCCATGACAGCATCTTCCCAAGCAAAATCAAGATTTCAGAAGGCTGAACACGCCCCGTGCGCAGCAGACACGGGGGCGTGCTCAAGTGTCTGCAGAAAAGACAAAAGCGTAGAAGCTTCTATTCCCCGAAACGGGGGCGTGCCCAGCTCCACACGGCCGTGGTCAACGCTAAGATTCGTAGAATCTAAGCAAATCTTGATAGTACATATACGCTTCTTGTCACACCCCAACAGATGGCGGAATCATCGGGGCATAGCACTGAGCGAAACAGATTGTCCAGAAGTTTCCATAGCATTTATGATTACTATTCAATTTATATAATACGTCCCATACCGTATCTCAAACAGTAAAATAAATTATTACAGACAAAAATCCAAGCAAATATTCTGTTCTGACAACTTAGATTTAAATGAACAACAATTGTTTATCTGCTTCTAGAGACCCTTAATTTGACCACTACAGACAAATATTTGTTGGGCTCTAGAGCTTTATTCTAGCCTCGCTTTCCTTGCAGATAAGCATCTTAAACACCTGTCACATACGTTAAAATAAAGTCAATACATAGAATGTAAAGGTGAGCATACAAGTTTGATAATAGCATAATAGAGTTCGAAATAGTTTACGCATAACCAACACGTACACAAAGGAAAACGAAGCATGTTAATTATCGACATGGATCTATCGATACCAATGACTGCGGGTTGACTGCCCGAGGCAGTTCGCAATACATGATTACCACCGTAATCCATGCAAGTAATTGTCCTTAACAACCCCCGTGTGAACGGGTGCTGAGTCCAAACTATATTACTATCGTCGTTAAGGCAGGTAGACAGCAATCCACTTGTAAACATAACAACAAGCATTCATTTAGTCACGTAATACATGCGGTAATGGTTAGCGTTTAAAATGTTGCGTAGTGTGTTTGATGTGATTTCGTATAAGTAACGTATGTAACACCCAAAAGTGCTGAAAGAAAAAAGGGATCGAGTATACTCACAGCGGTTGATGGATTGTAGGGAGCGCTTGAGAGTAGGGTTAGCCTGAATAGTTCGATAGCATAGCGATAAGCAACGTGTAAAACGGAAAACAAGTGTTGGAGGGTCGAACAGCTGGTCGATCGGACGGTAGTCCGATCGGACGGCTGACCGTTCGGTTGACAGTCCGTTCGAACAGTTGTCCGGTCGGTCGTTAGGCCGATCGGATGGCTGTTCGAGTGGAATGTTTCTTCCTTTGAGAAGGATGTGTTTGTGTATGATGGCTTGGCTTTTGAAGTTTTCGTTGTAGCATTTGAAAACATTGAAGTATCCTTACCTTTCAGGTCGGTCGATCGGACGGTCGTTCGATCGGCCGGCAACCTGATCTGTTAGGTACTTTTAGCAAGACAAGTTCTCAGCAGGGTGTCACCTGATCGGACGGCTGTTCGATTGGGTGGCACTCCTAGTGCATTGAACATGTTAAAAATCGTCTAAGTGTTGAAGTATAGTATCTCATGATCCGAAGAGTAATCCGATCAGACGGTAGTCCGATCGAACAGCTGTTCGTTCAATACTAGTCTTCAAAACAAATTGATTAAGTGTGGGGCCATGTGTTAGCCGATCGGCTGGCCAGTCGATCGGCTGAATGTCCGATCGGCTGGCTGTCCGTTCGGACAGCAGTCCGATCGGTTAGCATCCTGACCTGATGAGCCTGTTCGTCTAACACTTGGTTGTTCTGATTGTTTGTCGTTATATCGAGGTGTTTTGACAACGAGTCGAACCATAGAACCCTCGTTCTTACTTGTTTCTCCTGTTCGGACAGGAATCACCCAAATCCGGCCGGTGAACTGTTCGGAACGGAGTTTAACGTTTAACCCGAAATCGGAGAACCTCGTGGATAGAATCCGGATCTTGAGTCATGCAACTACCGGAATGATTAGCAAGTCAGCACAAGCTCCGTTTCTATCAGTTTTGAAGGCATTGAGTGTAAAAGAGTTGAAAGAAAGTTGGAAACCCATCTTTCAATCCTTTTCACCGTGTAAATGTTTAGATCTATGAAAGATCTTTGTTTGTTCTTGTGGAAATCGGCTAGATCCAAGTTATTCTTGGTGGATTGAGGCCAAAACATGAAGTTCTACAAGAACCCATGATGACATCATCCTAGAACACTTGAATCTCGATGACTTCATGGTTAAAAGTTAAGATTTGAAAGATAGAAAGGTGTAGGAGTGCGTGTAGATCAAGAAAGTACAAGATTTAGAACGAAATCTTACCGGAATCGAGAGAAATCTAAGAAAAAGAGGGGAGCACGAACTGGTCAGACAGAGTTTTCCAAAAGTAGAAAGTTTGAGAGTGACAAGGGGTATTTATAGGATGCTATGTCACACCCCCAAAATCCACACGAGGAGTATCACCGCTTGGAGGCGTGGCTGACCAGGATCAAGCCACCAATCATATTGAACGTTGTAAGTACTAAATAAAATTCAATCCAACAATACGAAAGGTGTTCAAAACAAAACATAGTTAAGTGGTTAACGGAAGCATAAATGTGAAAACCCAACATAAGTATTAAGTTCTAAAATGTTATAATGTTTTTAAAATGGCATCCACTGTCCATGTCCCACAACGACCGCGCTTCCCTGTGCAAGCTCCATGAGTACCTATCGACCTGCAAGGCATGCAACAACGAGTCAACAACAAAGTTAAGCGAGTTCACAGTTGATTGTTCAGTTAATGAATTTGTTTTAGAAATCGTAAGTTCGTTTCATGACCATGCGATACCCAGTACCCTTGTTTCCCAAACCTTTACAATAGTAAGTGGGGGGGCTTCTTATGTTGTATGTTACTAGACTAGTTATATCTATAGGTGTCCTTCCCAATCCGAGGACACTAGTAAGTATGAGTTTACGTAGGTTTTACGTAAGTGCCCTTCCCTATCCGAGGACAGAGGTACGTAGCGAGTACGTAGGTTTAGCGCTGGCGTCCTTCCCCATCCGATGACAGTGGTACGTAGGTTTTATGTAGGTTTTAACACTGGTGTCCTTCCCAAACCGATGACAATGGTACGTAGGTTTTAGCACTGGCGTCCTTCTCAATCCGAGGACGGTGGTAAGTAGTCTAGTAGTGATGAAAGTACGGGTAGTCATTCAATCCCATTCCCAAACCCACCGGGAATCCCATGCCTTTGAAGTGTGAACTCACCTTGGTTTGCTCGGTTTGATTAATTACTTGGTTTTAATTAATCAGTCAAGGCCTATGGTATGCACGTATACACAATCAGTTGGGATTCACATGTTCGACTAACAGGCAATATCATCACATACATGCAAGTAACAACTAACACATAGCATTTATCAGTTATACCAGCTCATGCAAGTCATGCTTATCATTAACAACAGCTGCCTAACCCAGTTAACCCTTAACAGAACTAAACTTGGTTACTGTACAGTTTTTAAATTCGACGAAACACAATTGTTTCGTCGTAAGTCCCCTTCAACGAAACACCCTCTGTTTCGTCGTGATTACCCTCGGCGAAACACAATTGTTTCGTCGTGCCAGTTTCGTCGTGATTGGCATTTCGTCCAGGATGAAATTCAGTTACGTCGTGTTACCAGTTACAGACAGAAAAACCCTAATCATTAACAGCCGTAACACCACTGTCATCAATCATACAGTCATCATTCGAACATAATAGGCTTCATGCTACTAATCATTAATTCATATGCATCACAACAGAATCATCAATGGAATAGGGAGTTTATCGTCATACAATCTAACATGAAGCATGAATACAACTTCATAGATTCATCAGAATATCAAACCCTAATTATCTCATCTTGCATATATATGTTTCCTAATAACCCCAAACCACCAAAGATTACAATCGTGTTGGTGCAGTCATCTGTCGTCTTCGTCTTATGTCGAGTCTCGGGTTTTTTACAGATCTGATCAAGCAAGAAATCAAGAAAATGGTAGCTGGCCGTTTGAAGAGGAGCTGTCCGTTTGAGTATTGACAGCTTGAGAGTGTCCGTTTGAATGTTTAGATAACCGTTTGAAGCATGTTTCAAACGGTCAGGAACTACTATAAAAAGATCTCAAACGTTTGTCATTTGTAACGGATTGGAAAACTGATACCGAGGTGCTGCCGGTAGTTTCTTGTACTGTAATCACCGTTATATCAATAGAAAAGAGGTTTAAAGTGTAATCAAGCTGTTTTAAAGTGCGTTTCTTAGTATTCCGCCTCTGAAACGTACAAGAGCTCTTCCAAACGACTCATTCAGGTCGCGAAACCGATCCTACAATTGGTATCAGAGCTCAGGACGAGGAGTTCTTGCCATATTCAGCTTCGTAATCTGATTTTCTACACCTTCTGTTGAAAGCCGATACTTTTTCACGGTTGAAATCAGCTCAAAACTTCACATTGTGTTCGGAATTGATAACTGACAAAGCCTTGAAAGTTTCAGACTGAAAATCGAAGTAAAATTGATAAAAATTGGCTGTCCGTTTGAAATCATTCGACAAAATGATGACGTCATGAGACTTTCTGTTTGAAACTAGGTCAATCGTTTGAATTGATCGTTTGAAAACAGTTCCCATTGTTTGAAACTGTTGTCCAATCGTTTGAAATTGGTTTCCATCGTTTGAAAGCATCCTCCGTTTGAATCTATCGTTTGAAACCAGCTTCTGTCGTTTGAAGAACACACTTCCGTTTGAAAATAGATCCTGTCGTTTGAAAAGTTTACCGTCGTTTGAAGCTGTCACCGTTTGAACCAACTACCGTTTGAAATTGTGTTGTCCGTTTGAAAACTGTTTAGTTTGTGAAATATGAGTACCGAGTTCTATAATGCATTTGCAACACCGTCAAGTCCAGCTGCAGTTGTTCAAGCTATGAATTTAGATAACGAGACAGGAACTACCCAAAAACCACCAAAATTAATGAGTATCGAAGAATATCATGGATGGAAAGATCGCTTTGAAAACTGGGTTCAAGCCAATCATCTAAGATCGTGGGAGTGTATACTAAAGAAATATGTGTTACCGTGTACTGATATGCATGTTGAAAAAGAATTATCAGAATTCACGGATCAAGAACGGGTTATGTACAGAGCTAAAAAGATGATGATCAGTTTGCTTCAACATGCCATCAAAGAAGACATCTTCATACTGCTTTAGCATGATAAAACTTCAAAGTCTATTTGGGATGCTCTTCGTATTAAGTTTGAAGGCAGTGAAAACATGATCAAGAGCAAGAAAGCATTACTAAAGAAAGAATTTGATCTTTTTAGTAGTTTACCCGGAGAAGACACAAAGCAGCTTATTGAACGATATTGTCATTTAGTACGATCCAGAAGGTCAAAGCTTCTCTGAAGACACTGCGAAAGACCACATGGCACTTCTGGGTTCTGTTCTGTTATCCTATGAAGGTCTGGTTGCTGGTCGCATCGGAAATCCTATGCTCACCAAAGAGGATTACGATCAAATAGACGCCGAAGATATGGAACTCATGGATATCAAATGGTGTCTTGCAAGTGTTCTTCGACGTGCTGAGAAGTTTAAAACCATCACCGGGAGAAATGACTTTCTTGATGCTCATGTTTCTACTTTAGGTTTTGATAAATCTAAAGTTATTTGTTTTCGTGCAGGGAGAAAGGCCATTTCAAGCGGGAGTGTAAAGGTAGAGAAGCTAGTGGAGCACAGAATACATTCGGAAAAGATGACTACTACCGTAAAGCTATCTATCAGCAAGTTGGTCAATCTCAAGAATCGCAGACAGCTCATGGAAGAAAGATTGAAGATCCCAAGAGAGCATGTTTGGTAGATTTCAGCTGGAGGGATTATATATCATCTGAAGGCAAAGCAGCACGCATAATCGATCAAGATGATGAGAAACTACCAGAAGGTTTTAGTTGGGATATGTTCGTTGATGAAAAAGGAGAATTCAAAGCATTCATTGCCAAGATTGTCAAAGAGCCAGATTTGTTTGCTACATGGATGAAGTCTATCGGAGTGAATGCGGCAAGTGAGAATGAAAAGTCTGTTGCGTTTGATGAAAATTCAGAAAGTACTGATGAACTTTCAGAAAGATCTGGAGAAATTTCAGAGGGTTCAGATGAAAGTTTACAGAGTTTATGTGAGAGTGTACAGAATGAGGTTATTTCAGAAAAAGCAGTTGTATTTGATCAAACACCGTCTGATTCTGGTGTATGAGATGCTGATTCTGAAAAATCTCTACAATTTGATCAATCACCAGTCGATAGTAGCAGTGATGATGAGGAAGAAAAACATATAAATGTTGCAAAATCTCATCTTTCTCCTGAAAGTTTTCATTTCTATTTTGCAGATCGCATGGAGAAACTGAAGGAGAAAAGAGCTGCTAAAGAACAACAAAAGAAATCTGAAGGTGATGTTCAAAATGCTGAAAGTGATGCTGAGAAGATTACCGAAGTTGAGAAAGAGACTGAAGCTGAAAAGGTGATTGAAGTTGTGAAAACAATCGAGGTTGAGAAGATTGTTGAAGTCGTCAAGCCTTGCGAAAAGTGTTTGGAATCTTGCAAGGATTGTGCAGCAAAAGACGAAATTATAGCTGAGTACGAGAAGAAGAAGGAGCAGTTACTGTTCAATCTCAATTATGTGAAAGAATCTTATGATGTCTTGAACAAAACAGTAACTGGTCTCCAAAAGACAAACTCAGAAAGAGAACAAGCACTGACGATGATGAATGCTGTTATGATGACAAAGCAGAAGGCAATAAATTTCTACATCGAAGAAAGTGCCAAATGGAAGCAAGAGTTGGAAACGGAAAAGATTGAGAATGAGAGAATTAGATGTTTACTGCAAAGTTATTCTAGTTCTGATTATCTCATTGATCGTATTTACCCAACTGTTGCAGGTATGGAAGCTTTTCAAGATGAGAAGCCAAAGGGAAAGAAAGACTGTGGTAAGAAACCGACTGTTAGCTATAACAAGTGTCTGCCTCCTATTTAGGAAGGGTATTCTCCTAGAAAACCAAATGAGGAGCAACTTGCAAAAGCAGTCAATATAAAGCTTAAAATCGACACAACTGACGTTTTACCAGATAACATTGATGTCACGTTCACCTCGTCCGATACTGATCATGAGTCCGAATTAATCAAAAAGGTGGTCGATCAGGTGTTGGATACTGATGAGGAGTCCGAGTCTAAGTCTGGGCCTGGAGGGTCAAATTCGTCAGTCAACAGTGAAAAGTCGTCGGTCAAACGGTCTTACAGTAAAGAATTTTTGTTATCGAAGGCAGATTTGAATGATGAAACATTCGAAGTTGTTTATACTTTGAATGGTTCTGACAAATTATATTACAACAAAGAGTTTCCAATTATGAGTATTAAAACAGAATTGATTAACAAAACTTTCAAACTAATAGAGATTAATATTCCTGAATTAAAAGTTTTGAAAAATCTAAAAAATATACTTCAAGAGTTCAACAACGGTTAAACAAGAAAAAGGGTTACAATTCTGGTTCTGGTTTTCAAAAGAAACCAAACCAAAATCGTAGCTACAAAAAGAAAGGATTAGGCTTCGTTCCACCAGAAAAATATAAAAATGATAAAAATTCTAAAACAAAAACAGAATTTGTGTCAGGTGGAAGCTCGGAAGATGAACAGCAGAAACCGTTCTGGAAACAATCGAATCAAGAGTTTTTTGCTGAGAGGAAAAGGAATGGTACTGGAGTATTTCATCCTAGAGAAACTCGAACCTGTTTCAAATGCAATGAAGCTGGTCACATTTCATGGAATTGTTCGAAAAATATCAAAACAAAACAGGGAGTTTCTCAGAAACTAAAAGAAAAGGTTGTTGATACTGAACCACCAACAGAAAAACTTAAAGTTTTTGAAAATTCAACTTTTGAAGTCGGTGAGTGTTCGACAAAGAAGAGGTATGAAAAGAAAGGGAAAGACAACCAAGTATGGGTTGCTAAGCAGATTGATGTGAATGTTGGTGATGAATCTGGTTCCACAAAGCTAGAAGAGCCACAGGTTGAGGAGAAAATTTCAGTGAATGATGAAGAGTTTCCATTGCTGAAATTTGAGGAGATTAAAAAGAAAGTTGGTAAAACAGAAATTTCAAATCAATTTTACAATGAAGAAAAAGAATTTGATGTCGAGAAAACATTCAACGGGAATGTTAAAAAGATTTTTGGGAAAATGTTGAGTGGGAGAGCTAAGGGGGTAAAAGATTTTTACGCAACTAAAAAGGCAACATACAACCCTACTGCTCAAGAGTTGAAATCCATCAAGTCTGAGAAGACTTGGTTGGAAGTGTGTTTCCCATGATTGTCTGAAGGACTATGCCGGAGATCCCATGTTTATATCGTGGATCAGGAATCGGCATCATTCTAGTGTTTGAAAAGCTTGTTTGAAAGATGTTGAATAGTGTTTGAATTTTACAGGTTGAAGGACTACGCCGGAGCTTCCGGGTTGGTAATTGAGAAGCAGGAATCGGCATCTTTCTGACTAATTTTACAAGTGGTAAAGAGGTTTCTGTAGATGTCTCATTCCTACAGGAAAACCTACAAGTGATATTTTTTTGGTTATACTTTGAAGAGATTATGTTTACAAGTGATGCAGAGGTTTCTGAACTGCAAATGGTAAATCAGGGACATTAAGTTGTACTTGATTTACTATTCATATGAGATTGATAAACAAGATGATGAACCATATCCCCATGCTTAATAAGTGGTAAACTTAAAAATGGTAAACACAAACTCATTTTCCAGAAAAATCATTTTGATTAAAACAAACTTAAGTGTTTTGAAATCTAAATGAGAAAATGGTTTGTTGAAAGGGGGAGTTCAGATTGTTTATGCCGAGTGAATGGAGATTTGATGTGATTCGATATCAGTTGTCAAGTTTCTGTACAGTTTGTGTTGTTTTCTATGTTTTCAAGTGGGTCAAGAGTCTAGTAGTTTTCAAATTTCCTTTGAAATGTGTTTGCATTTTAGGGGGAGTAGAAAATTTCAGAAAATCCAAAAACATTAGAAAATTTGAAAAAGCCAAAAACATGATAAAATTCAAAAATGAGTTTCGTTGTGAAAAGAGGAAATGATAGTACATCAGTAGGCTGTCACAACATGCTAAAGAATTGGAAAGATAATATGTGATAAACAATCTTACTATGGATGTGTCAGTAGATTTTTACACATTTAGTAAATTGTGACGGGATATAAATCTAAAAGTTCAAACTTGCTTGTTATGTGGGTTAACACAAACTTGGATATATAGGTAACCCCTGAAATCTTGTTTGAAAGGTCCCTTATTCTGAGATACTAGGTCTTTATGCTCAGTGATATCTGGGGTATTATCCCGGGACTTCTGCTGTATGGAAGTACTGACCTAGTCCCCGGATAATGCTTTCTGCAAAAAGCTTGAAACATAGCTTCACCCTCAGCATGCTGATGAAACAATAAAATTGATAGTCGCTGCTGTTGAAATTAAAAGATCCTCTAAAGGGGACACACCAAAAGTCGAGCCGTCATCTCTCTGCTGAACGGAAGTTCTGACCTGAGCTCTCACGGTTTCGCACCTAACCCCTTACAGATATCAGCTGTGGTATACTCACCTGTAAGACTGAATATTGGGATCTGGATACGGGAGTATATTCAAGTAGTGGGACACACGGATAAGCTTAAGTTCTTAAAACATTAATATCGTATCTCGGATCAGTTGAACTTTGTGTGAAAATTTCAGTGGACCGATATACTGACAATCTAGGTAAATTGTTTAGAACTTAAAATGTAATACAGCTTAACGGTGTTAGTGACATGTCTCATAAACTGATATGATCCTCTTACACGAGCTCACAAAAATATGTTTGTAAATATTTCATTCTCTGCATTTCATTTCTTTACATTGAAAAATCCAAAAAGATTTTGTGTGTGTTTTAGCATAAATTTTGAAAAAAATTCAAAAAGATTTTCGACAACTGATATTGAAAAGCAGATTTCAAAATTCTGAGTGCTAAACATGATGAGAAATATTTGAGGGGGAGTGTATGTTTGGAATTAAATGTTTTCATAATCTAACCCTAAAGTGGTTCATCAGTTTGGAAAATCATTGTGTTTTTGAGAAGTGAGTTGGAGTTAGTACTTGTGTTTATGTTTGATATATTTGTGAAGAAAAGTTTACTTTGAGGTAGAGTGTTTGCAGGAGAAGATGAAAAATTGTGACATGTGAAGGCCAGACAACGATCCTGAAGATATTGCTGAAGAACAAAGAAATACCAGCAAATCGAGAGGGGGAGTCTGAAGACAGACAGAGAGAGAGAGAGAAACTCGGAGGATTGATAAAGACTGAAGATTGTGAAGACTCGACACTTAAGACTCGTCAACATCTGAGGGGGAGTCTGTTGGTGCAGTCATCTGTCGTCTTCGTCTTATGTCGAGTCTCGGGTTTTTTACAGATCTGATCAAGCAAGAAATCAAGAAAATGGTAGCTGGCCGTTTGAAGTCAAAGCTGGCCGTTTGAAGAGGAGCTGTCCGTTTGAGTAGTGACAACTTGAGAGTGTCCGTTTGAATGTTTAGATGACCGTTTGAATCATGTTTCAAACAGTCAAGAACTACTATAAAAAGATCTCAAACGGTTGTCATTTGTAACGGATTGGAAAACTAATACCGAGGTGCTGCTGGTAGTTTCTTGTACTGTAATCACCGTTATATCAATAGAAAAGAGGTTTAAAGTGTAATCAAGCTGTTTTAAAGTGCGTTTCTTAGTATTCCGTCTCTGAAACGTACAAGAGCTCTTCCAAACGACTCATTCAGGTCGCGAAACCGATCCTACAAATCGTTACAAATCAGTCGTTACTAATAGTCATGTAAGGAATTCATTAGCATCTTTAACCCCTAACGGGTATAAACAATAGTCCCCAGATTCGTTACACAAAACATTCATACAAAGTATAAACTAATTTAAATCGAGTAATCGTATCATGTAATTATACACTAACCGATTCAAGATGAACAAGCAAGAATTCGAGAGAAGGTGATGGTTGCCATCGCACAGGAGAGAGGGGGAGAGACTCTAGGGTTTACTATTTGCAAAAAGTGTCACGAATGAAACAATAATACTCGATAAATATCCGCGTAACAGACTGGGCCTTTACTGGGCTTCGGCGAATCATTGGGCCGGCGAAACGCCTTGTTTCATCGAGATGTTTGTGATGAAACACTCTTTGTTTTGTCGTTATGGCTTATGACGAATCACTCAGTTTCGTCAAGTGTGGGTTATGGCGAAACACTCCTGTTTCGTCGATCTCATTCAGGTTTAAACAGTTTAAGTTTTTCAAACAGGTTACATGGTATATCAAACACCTTAATCACATTAAACAGATAACATATCCAACCAACATCTCAACATAAAATCCAACGTGTACAATTATAAGGTAAACAAGCAAACAACTAAACAATTAACGTGCAATTAATGCGAAGATGGAAATCTTGGAAACTCGAGTTGTCACATTATCCCCAACTTGAAAGAAATTTCGTCCTGAAATTTAGCATGCGGTTACTGAGGAAGCTAGTTAAGTTGTGGTTTACTGGTTTTCCTGGGGTGTCACATCATCCCCCCGTTGATTTGGAATTTCATCCCGAAATTCTGTAGTAGCTTCTGCCTCAGTAGTGGTTGCATTGTTCTTGAACAACTGGGGATACTTGAGTTTCATTTGGTCTTCTCGTTCCCAGGTGAACTCTGGGCCACGACGGGAATTCCAACGAACTCGAACAAGAGGTATTATGGTGTGCTTGAGGACCTTAACATCTCGGTCCATGATTTCAACTGGTTCCTCGACGAATCGCAACTGATCATCGATAGTGAGCTCCTTCAAAGGAACTATGAGGGTCTCATCTGACAGACATTTCTTCAGATTTGACACGTGAAATACGTTGTGAACCCCACCGAGTTCTGCTGGTAGGTTCAGTTTGTAGGCCACCTTGCCTATTTTCTCAATGATTTCGAACGGTCCGACATATCGCAGACTGAGCTTGCTTCGTTTGCCAAAACGAACTACACCTTTCCAAGGTGAGACTTTGAGTAGCACTCGATTCCCAACCTGGAACTCGAGTGGTTTCCTGCGCTTATCAGCGTAGCTTTTTTGACAGTCACGAGCTGCCGCCATTCATTGTCGTATCTGAGCAATTCTTTCCGTTGCTTCTACTACAAGTTCTGGACCCGTGATCTGACTATCACCCACCTCTGCCCAACAAAGAGGTGATCGACATTTACGCCCATAGAATGCCTCAAATGGAGCGGCTTGAATGCTGGTGTGGTAACTGTTGTTATACGAAAACTCCAATAACGAGAGATGTTTTTCCCAGCCGTTGCCGAAATCGATTACACATGCCCGGAGCATGTCTTCTAGTGTTTGGATGGTGCGTTCAGACTGCCCATCTGTTTGCGGGTGGTAAGCTGTGCTCATGTCTAATCGTGAACCAAAGGACTTGTGCATTGCTTGCCACAGTTCAGAGGTAAAACGCGCATCACGATCGGAAATAATAGCGGTTGGCACCTCGTGCCTCGAGACAACTTCCTTAAGGTAAACATCTGCTAAGGTGGAGAATTTATCCGTTTCTTTGATAGCCAAAAAGTGTGCAGACTTTGTGAGTCGATCCACGATCACCCAAATAGTATCATTCCCAGGCTGAGATCTAGGCAGGCCAGTAACAAAATCCATGGAAATTTCCTCTCATTTCCATTGTGGTATCTTTGGTTGCTGGAGTAGGCCTGATGGTTTCTAGTATTCGATCTTGACTCTCGCACAAGTCAAACATTTGCTAACGTAAGTTGCTATGAGAGATTTCATGCTAGGCCACCAATACGTAGTTCTGAGATTGTGGTACAACTTATCCGAACCAGGATGTACCGAGTAACGAAACTTATGTGCTTCATCCATTACAAGTTCTCGTAAATTGCCATAGAGTGGGACCCAGATGCGTCCTGTTACGTAATAGGCGCCGTCTTCCTTTTGTTCTAACCGCTGCCTTGAGCCGCGTAGGGCTTCAGCTCTGACGTTTTCTGGTTTCAATGTAAACCACAACTTAACTAGCTTCCTCAGTAACCGCATACTAAATTTCGGGACGAAATTTCTTTCAAGTTGGGGATAATGTAACAAATTGAGTTTCCAAGATTTCCATCTTCGCATTAATTGCACGTTAATTGTTTAGTTGTTTGCTTGTTTGCCTTATAATTGTACACGTTGGATTTTATGTTGAGATGTTGGTTGGATATGTTATCTGCTTAATGTGATTAAAGTGTTTGATATACCATGTAACCTGTTTGAAAAACTTAAACTGTTTAAACCTGAATGAGATCGACGAAACAGGAGTGTTTCACCATAACCCACACTCGACGAAACTGAGTGATTCGTCATAAACCATAACGACGAAACAGAGAGTGTTTCGTCACAAACATCTTGACGAAACAAGGCGTTTCGCCGGCCCAATGATTCGCCGAAGCCCAGTAAAGGCCCAGTCCATTACGCGGATATTTATCGAGTATTATTGTTTCATTCTTGACACTTTTAGCAAATAGGAAACCCTAGAGTCTCTCCCCCTCTCTCCTGTGCGACGGCAACCATTGCCCTCTCTCGAATTCTTGCTTGTTCATCTTGAATCGGTTAGTGTATAATTACTTGATACGATTACTCAATTTAAATTAGTTTATACTTTGTATGAATGTTTTGTGTAACGAATCTGGGGACTATTATTTATACTCGTTAGGGGTTAAAGATGCTAATGAATTCCTTACATGACTATTAGTAATGACTGATTTGTAACGATTGTAATCTTTGGTGGTTTGGGGTTATTAGGAAACATATATATGCAAGATGAGATGATTAGGGTTTGATATTCTGATGAATCTGTGAAGTTGTATTCATGTTACATGTTAGATTGTATGACGATAAACTCCCTATTCCAATGATGATTCTGTTGTGATGCATATGAATTAATGTTTAGTAACATGAAGCCTATTATGTTTGAATGATGACTGTATGATTGATGACAGTGGTGTTACGGCTGTTAATGATTAGGGTTTTTCTGTGTGTAACTGGTAACTCGATGTAACTGAATTGCATCCTGGACAAAACGCCAATCACGAAGAAACATGCACGACGAAACAATTGTGTTTCGCCGAGGGTAATCACGACGAAACAGAGGGTGTTTTGTCGAAGGGGACTTACGACGAAACAATTTTGTTTCATCGAATTTGAAAACTGTACGGTAACCAAGTTTAGTTCTGTTAAGGGTTAACTGGGTTAGGCAACTGTTGTTAATGATAAGCATGACTTGCATGAGCTGGTATAACTGATAAATGCTATGTGTTAGTTGTTACTTACATGTATGTGATGATCTTGCCTGTTAGTCGAACATGTGAATGCCAACTGATTGTGTATACGTGCATACCATAGGTCTTGACTGATTAATTGGAACCAAGTAATTAATCAAACCGGGCAAACCAAGGTGAGTTCTCACTTCTAAGGCATGGGATTCCCGGTGGGTTTGGGAATGGGATTGAATGACTACCCGTACTTTCATCACTACTAGACTACTTACCACCGTCCTCGGATTGAGAAGGACGCCAGTGCTAAAACCTACGTAAAACCTACGTACCATTGTCCTCGGTTTGGGAAGGACACCAGTGTTAAAACCTACATAAAACCTACGTACCACTGTCCTCGGATGGGGAAGGACACCAGCGCTAAACCTACGTACTCGCTACGTACCCCTGTCCTCGGATAGGGAAGGGCACTTACGTAAAACCTACGTAAACTGATACTTACCACTGTCCTCGGATTGGGAAGGACACCTATAGATATAACTAGTCTAGTAACATATAACATGGGAAGCCCCCCACTTACTATTGTAAAGGTTTGGGAAACAAGGGTACTGGGTAACGCATGGTCATGAAACGAACTTACGATTTCTGAAACGAATTCATTAACTGAACAATCAACTGTGAACTCGCTCAACTTTGTTGTTGACTCGTTGTTGCATGCCTTGCAGGTCGATAGGTACTCATGGAGCTTGCACAGGGAGGCGCGGTCGTTGTGGGACATGGACAGTGGATGCCATGTTAAAAACATTATAACATTTTAGAACTTAATACTTATGTTGGGTTTTCACATTTTTGCTTCCGCTAAACACTTAACTATGTTTTGTTTTGAACACCTTTCATATTGTTGGATTGAATTTTATTTGTTACTTACAACGTTCATTATGATTGGTGGCTCTGAAACCAATCTGTCACACCCCCAAAATCCACACGCGGAGTATCACCGCTTGGAGGCGTGACTTGTGACACCCCAGGAAAACCAGTAAACGATACAGCTCAACTAGCTTCCTCAGTAACCGCATGCTAAATTTCGGGACGAAATTTCTTTCAAGTTGGGGATAATGTGACAACTCGAGTTTCCGGGATTCCACTTTCGCATTTATTGCACGTTAACTGTTTGTCTAGTTGCTTACTTACACAATTTGTTGCTTTGTAACTGTATACGTTGTGATTTGATAAAGTGTATTGTGATTGTTGCATGGTTATGTGTTATTTTACGAATGATTTGACAAATACATGAACTTGTGTAGTGATAGTAATGAAAATAAAACAAAACCCCTTAACCCTAATCATTCTCACTAATTTTCATCATACGGCACTTGGTGGCACAAGCTCTTCATCACTTTTGATCTCTCTTCATCTAGAATCAATCTAAGGTAAACGTTTAATGATTATTTGTTGTTAATCCTTGATTATGTGATTCATGCAAAACCCTAGTTCTACATATAATGGCTCTGTGTTTATTGATCTTCCTGATTATTGTGAAATGGTTTATGATTAGTTGTGTAATCACTTGCCTGACACTAAGATGCTTGATATGATAGAGATGTTTGATTGTTGATTTGATTACTGCATTGTGAATGTATGAAAACTAGGGTTCTTGATCGTAAACCGTAACTGTTACATTGAACTTGAATATTCGCATGATTGATGTTAGGCCCGACTTTTTAATTGTAGCATGGTCCGACTTTTGGTTGGTTGACCTAGTCTGAGTTTTAAGTAGTGGAAGCCTGGTCCGAATTTGTGTAAAGGAGTTATAAGATCCGAGTTTTTATACTTGATGTAAAGGGTCTGAACTTTATACATGTTTGAAAGGGTCCGAACTTTATACACATATGATGGGTCCGAAGTTTACAAGGGTGTGTGGTCCGAATTTCTGTAAAGCTCATGTAGTCCAAGTTTGTGAATAAGATATAAGGTCCGACTTTTGTTTAGAGGGTATGGTCCGACTTTTATATATAGGATATAAGGTCCGAATTTTGGTTAAGAGAGTATAGTCCGACTTTTGTATAAAGATACAAGGTCCGACTTTTGTGAAGCCTAAATGGTCCGAGTTTCAATATGCATGTGTGGTCCAAGTTTTAAGAAGCTTGTATGGTCTGAGTTTTTAAGATGCTTGAATGATCCGAGTTTTTGCTAATGCTTGAAAGGTCTGAGTTTACTGTAAACACAAGTATTAGGGATCAATGTTAACGCTAAGGATCCGAGTTTATTTATAATACTAAGTTCAAAACCCTGTATGAGGAACAACATGCTATTGTATGCTACTGTATATGACTGTATGCTACTGTATGTATGAACAATCTATGTCATGTCATTTTGTACACGATTATCACACGGAACACAGTTGTTTGGACATCGAGTAATTGTAAACCCTAATTGAACGTAAACACTTACATTGAGTTTATGTGCAATGTACCTTAGGTCGTGTGTAACGGACCTAACCATTAATTAACACTAGAAGCAATAACATACCGAGCAAACCAAGGTGAGTTCACACTCTAACCAAGGCATGGGATTCCCGGGGTTGGGAATGGGATTGAAGGAATGGGAATGTACTTACACTATTACTAGACTATCTACCATCGTCCTCGGATGCGAAGGATACATACGTAAAACCTACGTATACTTGTACTCATCACTGTCCTCAGGTTGCGAAGGACACTTACGTAAAACCTACGTAAACTTATACTCACTACTGCTCGGATTGCGACAGGCACTTATGTAAAACCTACGTAAACCCTCGCGTACCACTGTCCTCGGTTTGTGAAGGACACTTACGTAAAACCTACGTAAACCTTGTACGTACTACTGTTCTCGGGTTAAGAAGAACACTTATGGTTACAAATAGTCTAGTGTATATGCAACTATGGGAAGCCCCCACTAATAGGACATACTATCGGCCTAGTAGAGCCACACGTTACGAAAGAAACATACTATTACGAACTTACTTACTGTGAACTCGCTCAACTAGTTGTTGACTCTCTGTTACATGCCTTGCAGGTCGTTAGGTATACATGGAGCTTGCACTGGGAGGCGCGGTCGTTGTGGACAAGGATCGTGAATGCTTTGATTAAACATTTGACATTTCATACTTTACTTATGATTGGGCTTTTACTCATTTGCTTCCGCTAAACGTTGAATTTATACTTATGTTTTGAACACCTTTCATATGGATTGGTTAGGTTAAATGACATTTACTTTTACTATTTACGTTGTTCTATATGATTGGTGGCTTGATCCTGGTCAGTCACGCCTCCAAGCGGTGATACTCCGCGTATGGATTTTGGGGGTGTGACAGATTGGTATCAGAGCCATTGGTTATAGAGAACTTGGTTTTAATATGGGGAAAACGTTTTTATTAAAACCAGACTATAACCAGTACAGTGCTCAACGATCCACAACGACGCCTCGCTCCACGTGCAAGACTCAACATCCTAGGTAATAAGGTTTATGTTTATTGCCTACATGCTAGAATTACATAGAACTTTGCTCGTGGTATGTTTAGAATTACATTGCCTACTATTCATTATTGCTTGAGAACACTTGTGTGCTTACTCTCTTCTATCATCGCACTATTCGCGAACCTCTCTCACTTATGTTACATTTGCTATGAAGATCATGGCCGGACGTATTAACTTGACTCATGCCCAGTTGACGGCTCTCATTAACGAACAAGTTGCTGCGGCACTAGCAGCCGCACAAGCAGGAGGTATACCCTGCAGTCGTAACTCACACTAGGATCTTTAGATTCTACATTCCTAAACCAACTTTTGTGTTTAACCTTGTCCTGTTCTTATATACACAACAGGCCAACACGCTCAGCCACCTGTTTGCACTTTCAAGAATTTCATGGACTGTCGTCCAAGCACGTTCAGTGGCACGGAGGGAGCAGTGGGACTCCTCCATTGGTTTGAAAAGCTCGAGTCTGTGTTTGAAATGTGTGAATGCCCTGAGGCTCGCAGGGTGAAGTACGCCACTGGCACACTGGAAGGAATCGCACTGACTTGGTGGAATGCGCAAGTCCAACTTTTAGGATTGGCAGCTGCTAACGCCACTCCTTGGAATTATTTCAAGGAGCTGATTAAACGGGAATACTGCACACCCGACGACATCCACAAGTTAGAAGTGGAGTTCTTTAATTTGAAGATGACTGGGTCGGAAATTGAGGCATATACTAAAAGGTCAAACGAGCTGGCCGTTCTGTGTCCAACTATGGTGGACCCTCCTATCAGACGCATTGAGTTGTATCTCAAGGGGTTGGCACCAGAAATTCGAAGCCATGTGACATCGGCCAACCTTGCTAACATCCAGGATATTCAGCGCCTTGCTCATCGCCTCACGGATCAGGCAGTGGAACAAGACAGACTGCCTAAGCGCATCAGCGCTACTGCTACCGTTACTACTTCTGCAACTCCTGCTACCCCCAGTGACAACAAGAGAAAATGGGAGGGGGATTCCAGCAAAGGTTCAGCTTCAGTTTAGTCTCAGGTGCAGCAGCGAAAGACTGACAACTATCAGAGCCCTAGTCAGTAATCTTCGGGCAGTCACAGGCAGGGTGGTTATCGAGGGAACCTCCCAAGGTGTAACAACTGTAACAGACACCACAGTGGCCAGTGCAACAAGGGTCGCTGTCAGAGGTGCCTCAAGATGGGTCATGAGGCCAAGGATTGTAGGAGCCCGCGGCCTGCGAATCAGAATCAGCAGCAGCAGCAAACACCGCAGAATCAGCAACAGGGCAACAAGGGATGTTTTCATTGTGGCGCTGAAGGTCACTTCAAAACACACTGCCCTCAGTTAAACCTAAACCAGAACAACAACAACAACAACAATAACCAAGGCAACGGAAACAACAACGGTGGGAACAACAACGGCAACGAAGCAAGGGGTCGTGCATTTGTGCTGGGGCAGGGTGATGCCATGAATGATCCCAACGTAGTTATGGGTAAGTTTCTTCTTGACGACTTTTATGTTACTGTATTGTTCGATTCAGGTGCGGATACGAGTTATATGTCTCTAAAAGTTAGCCAAATGTTAAAACGTGCACCAACTCTATTAAACACCAAACATGTCGTAGAGTTAGCTGACGGTAAAAGTCTAGAGGCCATACACATAGTTCAAGGTTGTAATCTTATCCTCGCTGGTCAGACTTTCTCCATCGACCTCATTCCTATAGTTCTGGGTAGTTTCGACATCGTCATTGGTATGGATTGGTTATCCAAGTAGCAAGCAGAGATCCTATGTAAAGAGAAGATCATTCGTATTCCCCGTTTTGGTAAAGAACCTCTCGAAGTTCAAGGTGACAAGAGTGGTGTTGTGGTTGGCATCATCTCCTTTCTGAAGGCCCAAAAGTGTTTGCGAAAGGGTCATACTGCCATTTTGGCACTTGTTACTGATGCATCAACGAAAGAGAAAAGAATAGAGGATATCCCAGTTGTACGCGATTTTCCTCAAGTGTTTCCTGAAGATTTACCTGGTCTACCGCCTCATCGCCAGGTCGAGTTTCAAATCGAGCTAGCTCCAGGAGCAGCACCAATAGCCCGCGCACTGTATCGATTAGCTCCAACCGAACTGGAAGAACTGTCAAAGCAACTACAAGAGCTCTTGGATAAGGGCTTTATTCATCCTAGCTATTCGCCTTGGGGAGCTCCAGTATTGTTTGTGAAGAAGAAAGATGGAACTTTCAGGATGTGCATAGACTATCACGAGCTAAACAAGGTCACCGTGAAGAACCGCTACCCTCTACCGCGTATTGACGACTTATTCGACCAGTTGCAAGGGTCGAGTTACTACTCCAAGATTGACATGAGGTCAGGTTACCATCAGCTGAGAGTCCGGGATGAGGACATCTCTAAGACAGCATTCAGAACTCGCTACGGCCACTACGAGTTTCTAGTCATGCCATTCAGGCTAACGAACGTACCGGCAGTCTTCATGGATCTTATGAACAGAGTGTGTAAGCCTTATTTAGACAAGTTTGTGATTGTCTTCATCAACGACATTTTGATCTACTCCAAGAGTCAGGAGGAACATGAGCAGCATCTACGACTTATCTTGGAACTTCTTCGAAAGGAACAACTGTATGCCAAGTTTTCAAAATGCGACTTCTGGCTTCGTGAAGTCCACTTTCTAGGTCACGTGGTAAATAAGGATGGGATTCATGTTGATCCATCCAAGGTAGATTCGATCAGGAACTGGCCTGCATCGCGTACACCAACGGAAATACGCCAATTCTTGGGTTTGGCGGGTTATTACAGACGATTCATCAAAGACTTCTCAAAGATCGCACAGCCGCTTACATTACTGACACAGAAAGGTGTTACCTATCGTTTGGGTAATACACAAAAAACAGCTTTTCAGTACCTAAAGGATAGGCTATGCAGCGCACCTATTCTCTCATTGCCAGAGGGCACGGATGATTTTGTGGTCTATTGCGACGCGTCGATTCAGGGTCTTGGTTGCGCATTGATGCAAAGGGATAAAGTCATTGCCTACGCTTCGCGGCAACTTAAAGTTCATGAACGGAACTACACTACACTCGATTTAGAGCTGGGAGCTGTTGTTTTCGCACTTAAGATATGGCGACATTACCTGTATGGTACCAAGTGCACTATCTACACCGATCACAGGAGTCTAGAGCATATTTTCAAGCAGAAGGAATTGAACATGTGGCAATGTCGATGGGTTGAACTACTGAACGATTACGAATGCACTATCAAGTACCATCCAGGTAAAGCCAATGTTGTGGCTGACGCGCTCAGTCGAAAAGATACTTTACCTAGACGCGTGCGAGCATTACAGCTTACAATTCAGTCTAGTCTTCCTACATAGATACGAGATGCTCAGGTAGAAGCATTGAAACCAGAAAACATCAGGCTGAAGCCCTACGCAGCTCAAGGCAACGATTAGAACAAAGGGAAGACGGCGCCTACTATGTAACAGGACGCATTTGGGTTCCACATTATGGCAATTTACGCGAGCTGGTAATGGATGAAGCCCACAAGTCCCGCTACTCGGTACATCCAGGTTTGGATAAAATGTATCACGATCTTAGAACTACGTACTGGTGGCCTAGCATGAAGGCCCAGATAGCAACTTACGTCGGCAAGTGTTTGACCTGTGCGAGGGTCAAGACGGAGTACCAGAAACCCTCAGGCCTACTTCAGCAACCCAAGATACCACAGTGGAAATGGGAAGAAATTTCCATGGATTTTGTTACTGGCCTGCCGAGATCCCAGCGTGGGAATGATACTATTTGGGTGATCGTGGATCGACTCACTAAGTCTGCTCATTTCTTGGCTATCAAAGAAACGGATAAGTTCTCTACCTTAGCAGACGTCTACTTGAAAGAAGTTGTTTCGAGGCACGGAGTGCCAACCTCTATTATTTCGGATCGGGATGCACGATTCACTTCAGAACTATGGCAAGCAATGCACAAATCTTTTGGCTCTCGATTAGACATGAGCACAGCTTATCACCCTCAGACAGATGGGCAGTCTGAGCGTACTATCCAGACTCTAGAAGACATGCTTCGGGCGTGTGTTATCGATTTCAGCAACAGCTGGGAAAAACATCTCCCGTTAGTGGAGTTCTCGTAAAATAACAGTTACCACACCAGCATTCAGGCCACTCCATTCGAGGCATTGTACGGACGTAAATGCCGGTCACCTCTCTGTTGGGCAGAGGTGGGGGATAGTCAAATCACAGGTCCAGAAATGGTAGTTGATGCTACGAAACGAATAGCACAGATACGACAGCGCATGGCGGCAGCTCGTGACCGTCAGAAAAGTTACGCTGATAAGCGCAGGAAACCGCTCGAGTTCCAAGTTGGGGATCAAGTGCTACTCAAAGTCTCACCCTGGAAGGGTGTAGTTCGTTTTGGTAAACGAGGCAAGCTCAATCCGCGGTATGTTGGACCGTTCGAAATCATTGAAAGAATAGGTAAAGTGGCCTACAAACTGAACCTACCAGCTGAACTCGGTGCAGTTCACAACGTTTTCCACGTGTCGAATCTGAAGAAGTGTCTGTCAAATGAGACCCTCATAGTTCCTTTGAAGGAACTCACTATCGACGAACAGTTGCACTTCGTCGAGGAACCTATTGAAATCACAGACCGGGACGTTAAGGTCCTCAAGAACACTAGAATACCTCTTGTACGAGTTCGTTGGAACTCCCGTCGTGGCCCAGAGTATACCTGGGAACGAGAAGACCAAATGAAACTCAAGTATCCCCAGTTATTCGAAAACCGTGCAACCACTACTGAGGCTGAAGCTACTACAGAATTTCGGGACGAAATTCCAAATCAACGGGGGGATGATGTGACACCCCAGGAAAACCAGTAAACGATACAACTCAACTAGCTTCCTCAGTAACCGCATGCTAAATTTCGGGACGAAATTTCTTTCAAGTTGGGGATAATGTGACAACTCGAGTTTCCGAGATTCCACTTTCGCATTTATTGCACGTTAACTGTTTGTCTAGTTGCTTACTTACACAAATTGTTGCTTTGTAACTGTATACGTTGTGATTTGATAAAGTGTATTGTGATTGTTGCATGGTTATGTGTTATGTTACGAACGATTTCACAAATACATGAACTTGGTGATGAAACTGTAAATTATATGTGGTGTGTGTGTTTTGTGTAAAGGATGATACTTAGGGGTGTTTAGTGATAGTAATGAAAATAAAACAAAACCCCTTAACCCTAATCATTCTCACTAAATTTCATCATACGGCACTTCAAATCATTCTCTCTACAATCATCTTCTTCATCATTCTTGGTGGCACAAGCTCTTCATCACTTTTGATCTCTCTTCATCTAGAATCAATCTAAGGTAAACATTTAATGATTATTTGTTGTTAATCCTTGATTATGTGATTCATGCAAAACCCTAGTTCTACATAGAATTGCTCTATGTTTATTGATCTTCCTGATTATTGTGAAATGGTTTATGATTAGTTGTGTAATCACTTGCCTTATACAAAGATGCTTGATATGATGGATATGTTTGATTGTTGATTTGATTACTGCATTGTGAATGTATGAAAACTAGGGTTCATGATCGTAAAACGTAACTGTTACATTGAACTTGAATATTCGCATGATTGATGTTAGGCCCGACTTTTTAATTGTAGCATGGTCCGACTTTTGGTTGGTTGACCTAGTCTGAGTTTTAAGTAACGGAAGCCTGGTCCGAATTTGTGTAAAGGAGTTATAAGATCCGAGTTTTTATACTTGATGTAAAGGGTCCGAGCTTTATACATGTTTGAAAGGGTCCGAACTTTATACACATATGATGGGTCCGAAGTTTACAAGGGTGTGTGGTCCGAATTTCTGTAAAGCTCATGTAGTCCGAGTTTGTGAATAAGATATAAGGTCTGACTTTTGTTTAGAGGGTCTGGTCCGACTTTTATATATAGGATATAAGGTCCGAATTTTGGTTAAGAGAGTATAGTCCGACTTTTGTATAAGGGATACAAGGTCCGACTTTTGTATAAAGATACAAGGTCCGGCTTTTGTGAAGCCTAAATGGTCCGAATTTCAATATGCATGTGTGGTCCGAGTTTTAAGAAGCTTGTATGGTCTGAGTTTTTAAGATGCTTGAATGATCCGAGTTTTTGCTAATGCTTGAAAGGTCTGAGTTTACTGTAAACACAAGTATTAGGGATCAATGTTAACGCTAAGGATCCGAGTTTATTTATAATACTAAGTTCAAAACCCTGTATGAGGAACAACATGCTACTGTATGCTACTGTATATGACTGTTTGATACTGTATGTATGAACAATCTATGTCATGTCATTCTGTACACGATTATCACACGGAACACAGTTGTTTGGACATCGAGTAATTGTAAACCCTAATTGAACGTAAACACCTACATTGAGTTTATGTGCAATGTACCTTAGGTCGTGTGTAACGGACCTAACCATTAATTAACACTAGAAGCAATAACATACTGAGCAAACCAAGGTGAGTTCACACTCTAACCAAGGCATGGGAATGTACTTACACTATTCCTAGACTATCTACCATCGTCCTCGGATGCGAAGGATACATACGTAAAACCTACGTAAACCTTGTACGTACTACTGTTTTCGGGTTAAGAAGAACACTTATGGTTACAAATAGTCTAGTGTATATGCAACTATGGGAAGCCCCCACTAATAGGACATACAATCGGCTAGTAGAGCCACACGTTACGAAACAAACATACTATTACGAACTTACTTACTGTGAACTCGCTCAACTAGTTGTTGACTCTCTGTTACATGCCTTGCAGGTCGTTAGGTATACATGGAGCTTGCACAGGGAGGCGCGGTCGTTGTGGACAAGGATCGTGAATGCTTTGATTAAACATTTGACATTTCATACTTTACTTATGATTGGGCTTTTACTCATTTGCTTTCGCTAAACGTTAAATTTATACTTATGTTTTGAACACCTTTCATATGGATTGGTTAGGTTAAATGACATTTACTTTTACTATTTACGTTGTTCTATATGATTGGTGGCTTGATCCTGGTAAGTCATGCCTCCAAGCGGTGATACTCCGCGTGTGGATTTTGGGGGTGTGACATGACTGACCAAGATCAAGCCACCAATCATATTGAACATTGTAAGTAATAAATAAAATTCAATCCAACAATACGAAAGGTGTTCAAAACAAAACATAGTTAAGTGTTTAGCGGAAGCATAAATGTGAAAACCCAACATAAGTATTAAGTTCTAAAATGTTATAATGTTTTTAACATGGCATCCACTGTCCATGTCCCACAATGACCGCGCCTCCCTGTGCAAGCTCCATGAGTACCTATCGACCTGCAAGGCATGCAACAACGAGTCAACAACAAAGTTGAGAGAGTTCACACTTGATTGTTCAGTTAATGAATTCGTTTCAGAAATCGTAAGTTTGTTTCATGACCATGCGTTACCCAGTACCCATGTTTCCCAAACCTTTACAATAGTAAGTGGGGGGCTTCCCATGTTGTATGTTACTAGACTAGTTATATATATAGGTGTCCTTCCCAATCCGAGGACAGTGGTAAGTATGAGTTTACGTAGGTTTTACGTAAGTGCCCTTCCCTATCTGAGGACAGGGGTACGTAGCGAGTACCAAGGTTTAGCACTGGTGTCCTTCCCCATCCGAGGACAGTGGTACGTAGGTTTTACGTAGGTTTTAACACTGGTGTCCTTCCCAAACCGAGGACAATGGTACGTAGGTTTTACGTAGGTTTTAGCACTGGCGTCCTTCTCAATCTGACGACGGTGGTAAGTAGTCTAGTAGTGATGAAAGTACGGGTAGTCATTCAATCCCATTCCCAAACCCACCGGGAATCCCATGCCTTAGAAGTGTGAACTCACCTTGGTTTGCTAGGTTTGGTTAATTACTTGGTTCCAATTAATCAGTCAAGGCCTATGGTATGCACGTATACACAATCAGTTGGCATTCACATGTTCGACTAACAGGCAAGATCATCACATACATGCAAGTAACAACTAACACACAACATTTATCAGTTATACCAGCTCATGCAAGTCATGCTTATCATTAACAACAACTGCCTAACCCAGTTAACCCTTAATAGAACTAAACTTGGTTACTGTACAGTTTTCAAATTCGACGAAACACAATTGTTTCGTCGTAAGTCCCCTTCGACGAAACACCCTTTGTTTCGTCGTGATTACCCTCGGCGAAACACAATTGTTTCGTCGTGCCAATTTCGTCGTGATTGGCGTTTCGTCCAGGATGAAATTCAGTTACGTCGTGTTACCAGTTACACACAGAAAAATCCTAATCATTAACAACCGTAACACCACTGTCATCAATCATACAATCATCATTCGAACATAATAGGCTTCATGGTACTAATCATTAATTCATATGTATCACAACAGAATCATCAATGGAATAGGGAGTTTATCATCATACAATCTAACATGTAGCATGAATACAACTTCACAGATTGTAGGACCGTTGTTGACAGTCGGTTGAGTCAATCAGAGCTAGCAACTACCGAAAATGCAGCGGAAATACAAAATCGGCATGAATCAAAGCAGAAATGGTGTAGAAACAGAAGGAAATCACTTTAAAACAGTTTTCTCTTAAATCTTCACAAAATACACGAGCAGCAGTTCGGCTACACGGGAGACATGAACGTACAAAATGAGAAAACAACTGAACTATTTATAGGGGTGAGGGTTTCGCTTATATGACATGTCCATATGAGCGAAATCATCTTGATGGGATTTCGCTCTTATGACACAATGTCCATAAAAGGAAATCACAACATTACAAACCCAAATTTACATATTCAACCCCTATACATTCATAATTAACACAACTAGACCCTATACATTGATCAACTAAGACTAAGACGCAGGCTTTAGACATTCGTGCACCAACAAACTCCCCCTTGGATACAGCCGTAGTCTTCAGTCTTGGTCTTCGGGTCTTCACAACGACTTCAATTTTTTCTTCGTGCTGCTTAGGCTTCCTCCCAAGCGCGTTCCTTATCATGTCGTTCTCTTTCTTTCTCTTATTATCCTCTTCAGCTTGAATGTGCATCCATTTGCCTCTGTTCTCATCAAGCTTTTGACGTTCACGAGCAGCTTTCCTTTTGACTTTCTCCTCGAGCGACCACCATGAAGACTTCCGTTTACTTTCAGAGTTGATACTTTTCTGAAAGCAAAGGGTCGCAACTCGCTGAAATTGCATGGCCTGCTCTCTGTCCTCTGGCTGATAGTGAATCTTATTGATGAAAAGACATTCGATATTCTTTGCAGAGCAATTCACAAGCCACATAGGATCATAAACATGAATCTCTCTCAATTCTCCACCTGCTCTGTAAGTAATCACTGCTTCAGTAGTAATACAACTATAAACCCAGCCCATGAAGCCTTTGTAAAACTCTTGCTCCATTGATGGCACTGGTATAGTCTTCATCGTTTTAGGCCTTTTCACATTCAGTATCGTCTCTTCAACACCTGTCACTGGATCTCTCCTTGTAACTCTCTTCGGATAGTGTGGCTTCCAGTGTTTGAAGTCTCTTAAAGCCTCGAACTTTATCAATCCCCACATAGCAATGTTGTTCTTCCTGACATGATATCCCAATGTTCTAACCTTTGACAATTCATCCACATCCCAGCATGGAAGTGACATAATATCATGTAACTTTTCAAAATACTGAACACCGCATTCTCTTCTGATTGCATACGCATTAATTTGCGGCAGAAAACCCCAGCTAATAATGTCACCGAGAGATACGCTTCTATCACGTTGATAGTACTTCAAAGGTCTTTTAAACTTCTTCTCGTGACTAACTTTGAACCATTTCTTTCGTTCTTCCTTTGCCATATCTTTTTGAGTGCCATCAAAGTTTTTATCTTTCAAAATTTTAGCAACTTTTCTTCGCAACTCATCACGATTTTCCTCTGTAAAGAATTCCATCAACGTTGGAAACTGTGAAGTATCTTCATTAACGCTTTCATCATCTGTCCAGTCTTCGACTTCAACTCTATCATACAAGTCAGCCTCTTCAACATATCGATACTCATACTCAGACTGCTGATTTATGTCAAAGGCATTCAACTCTTCTTCAAACTCGACGTTCATTTCTTCTTCAAAATCGAACTTAAAGTCAGGATTCACCATGCGAGTCATTTCCTTAATTGCTTCCAACGTGTAAGTATGGAAATGCTCTCCTTCTTCACGATAAGTATCCAATCTCAGAATCAATTTCTCAGCTTATTGAACATTCTGTACATCACCTGACTCCCCCTGTCTATCAGCTCCCCCTGATTCTTCATTCACCGAATCGTTCATCAAATTATCAACACTTTGTTCAGTGGAAGCCTCTGTAACTTTCAACCCTGTACCACCCTGAGCATCATCGTCATCATCGTCTTTACAAGAACCATGACTGCTCGCAGAATATACTTTCTCATCTTTCTCATCTTTGTCATCTTCCTCTTCATCCTCCTCATCATCATCTTCATCACTATCTCCAATCAACTCATCCATAGGAGTATAATCCTCAAAAAGACCAGAAACATCAGAGATTGGCTCGGGATTTTCAACAACCATAGAAGGAACAATCGATCTTTTTGTCACTGTAGAGCTTCCTTCAACTCCTTTACCCTTTTCTTTCATTTGCTCATCTATCTCGGCTTGACGTTGCGCTCTGAGCTGTTCAACTTGCAGCTCTTCAAACTTTTGCTCTACAGACGTTCCAAGCATGCTTTCAACAACTTTATTCAGCATATAGAACTCGTGATCTCTGAACGCTTTAGCTGCTTCAAGCTCTTTGTTCTTCTACTTGAAGTATTCATTTTGTTCATCATGTCGAGCCTTTTCTTCCTCAAGCTCAGCAACTCTCACCTTCAAGATGTCTATCTCTGACTGATCAGAATCAATCTTTTTCACCAACTCTTTGTTATCATTCTCCAACCTCTTCACACGCATTTCTAGAATTCTTTCACGATCTATAACTTTCTTGTTTTCAACGGCTAACTTCTTGTTCTCAGCAATCACTTCATCAACCTTCTTTTCAACATTCTTTACTTGTGAGGTATTTGCGAAATCAAAATCTCCTACATCATCAAGGCTCATATTCAAATTTGAAGGAACATTAGGAAAGTTTCGGAACCCCGCAGAACCAGGTGTTAGTTGACCTTGGTGAGTGGAGGTGTTTGGAAAATTTCTTGTGATGTGTAAAGGGTTTGTTGTGGTGGTGGTGAATGATGTATAGGTGATGGTTGTCTTGGTGGTGTTGGTTGTTTCGGTGGTGAAGATTGTTGTGGTGGTGTAGGTTGTCGGGGTGGTGATTGGATTGGTGATTGTGGTGGTGTTGGTTCATGTGGTGGTGTTTGTGGCTTCTTGGTTTCTTTGGTTGTCTTCTTCTTTAGCACAATCTTCGGCTTTGATATCTTTGGTGTGACTTTTCGAATCTTTGGAGAAACTACTTTCTTTCGAGCTCCAGCTTTCTTTCTACCACCTGGAGGATATTGTGATTCGGAGACATGTTCTGGAGAAGGAACATAAACATCATCATCGTCCTTTTCCTGTCTCTTTCTTTTCCTCAGTTGTTTCTCTTTTTCTATCTCTTCTTGGATTCTTTTTCGATGTTCGGTTTCATCTACTATTTCTTCATCTGAAGAACTTGAGGAACTCGTTGTGTCTTTATCAACATCATCTCCCTCAATGTCATCAACAACTTTATCTTTCCCTTTCTGAGCTTCAACAGTCACAACATGCTCAACTTCAACTTCCACAGTTGGCCCTGTCTCTAAGACTTCAGTATCGAACATCAAATGTTCTTCAACATTAAACGGATCTTCTTCCGCAGCTACCACTGTTTCATCTTCTTCAGGTTCATCAACCAATAACATTTTTGCAACTTTATTTTGCTTCTTCTTTGGTTGTGAAGAAGATCCCTCAACTTTTTGAACAATAGGAGTGGCCTTTCTGCGTCTTCTCCCTGTTTCTTTCACATACCATTCATTCTTGGTGTTTTTGAAGTCTTCAAGAATTTTCAGTTCTTCAGCATACGCTGCCTCTTTCATTTCAGCTTCATTTCTGTTGGTGCAGTTGTCTGTCGACTACATCTTAGTTCGAGTCTTAGGACAGGGTTGTTCGTATTGTATATGTGTTTAGAGTTTTAGAGAGAAGTTGGGGAGAAGACTTTCTAGAGAGAGAAAGTAGAAAGAGAAAGTTGTAAATACGTGATTCGTGTATCAATTTTAGGGCCGCTTATAGGGTAAATGAGTCGGACCGCTTTTGTGACATTTAAGTGGACCGCCCATATGTCAACTGGTAGGTTCGCTCATATGGACATGTCCATATGAGTGGTTCCTGACTCCTATATATAGGTGTCATATGGGTGGTTCCAGTAGATAGAGAAGTTAAGTGTGTGTTTTCTAAGGTGTAAAGACGAAGCCCTGTCCAATTGTCTCCATATGCTTGTAAACTGTTATAGAATCAATAAAGGAGACGTTAAAGTGTGAAATCAAGCTTTACGAAGACTAATTCAATGAATTCCGCCTCTGGATTAGTCTAAGACCTCTTCTGATCGACTCATCGGGTCAGCAAACGATCCTACATGTGGTATCAGAGCTCAGGAGGAAGAGTTCTTGCTGTTTAGCTCGATTTTCGCTCGAAATTCTCACTTCTACACCTTCTTTTTCTGATTCGGAAAGATTTCACGGTCGGAATTTGATCAAAATCTCAGGGATTGTGAGAAATAGTACCGTGACAAACCCTGGAAAGTTTCAGATTAAAATTTGAAGTTTTTAGGGGTCAAAATGATGTTTGAAAGTGGACCGTGTTTTTGACTTGTTCTGGAACCGCTCGAAAATTTGGTCTGGAACCGCTCGAAATTACGTTTGGAACCGCTCATCCGGACAGAACTTGAACCGCTCATTCGGTCGAGTTGTTCTTGGACCGCCCATTCAGACATCTTTGGACCGCTAATCTGTACATTTGAGAACCGCTCATTCGTTCGAATTGTCCTTGGACCGCCCATTCAGACATTGCTTGAACCGCTTTTTCGATCAATTGACTTGAACCGCTCATCCGGACGAATTGAGAACCGCTCATTCGGTCGGATTACTCTTGAACCGCTCATCCGGACGAATTGAGAACCGCTCATTCGGTCGGATTACACTTGTGAACCGCTCGTTCGGACATATTGGACCGCTTATTCGGACTAGCTCAATAGCCGGATCGCTTATTTGAACAATAGCCGGATCGCTCATCCGAACGGTTGGAACCGCTCGAACAGACAACTTGGAACCGCTCGAACGAATAACTTGGAACCGCTCGAACGAATAACTTGGAACCGCTCGAACGAACCGTCTGGACTGCTCATCCGAACAACTTGGACCGCTAATTCAAACAGTTTGGACCGCTTATATGAACTGTTGAATTCGCTTATTTGGACACAACCGGGTCGCTTATCTGGACAGATCAGGCTCGTTCGAATTGACTATCTTGGAACGCTCATTCGGTTCGCTGATTTGAACATCCGGTTCGCTTGTTGATCAGATTGTTTGATTGCTTATTGGACATCCGTTTATCCGAACAGTATTTTTGAAAACATGAAAAGAATTCCGATATTTCCAGATCTCGGAAGTGATGTTGATACGGATGATGAGGATGAGTATCTCAACAAATGCAGAAAAAGCACTGATCCTAACAGTTTTAATTTTTTCTATGCAGATAAAGTTGAGATGCTGAATCAAAAGAAGATTGCTCGGTTGCAGAGAGAGCTTGATGCAGCAAAGTCACTGGCTGATGAAAAGGTGAAAACTGAAGCTGTAGAAAAAGTAGTGGAGAAAATTGTTGAAGTTGAGAAACTAGTGGAAGTTGAAAAAATAGTTGAAAAAGTAATTGAAGTTGCTAAGCCTTGCGAGAAGTGCTCCGAATCTTGCAAAGAATGTGATGAGAAAGACAAAAGATTTGCTGAGTTAAAGAAAGCTGAAGGACAGAAAACAGAAAAAGAATCTGTGAAGAATGACTCTTCAAGTTCTGCCTCAGTATGTTTCAAATGTGACAACTTAAAGACCGACAATGACAAACTTGTCAAAGATGCGGAAAGTTTGGCACTGGAGATCGAGAAGTTGAGAAATGAGAAACAGACTGATGATAAACAGATTCGTATTCTGAAGGAAAATAGTGAGATGTTGAAAGCTGATAATGACAAACTGTTGGATGGTTTGAACAGTTTGACTTCAGAAAACAAAGTTTTGAAAGATAATATAAATAGTTTTGAAAACAAACAGAAATCATCGGAAAATGAAGATTTCTGGATAAAATTGGAAAACAAAAATCTGAAAACAAATGAATCAAAGCTTCAGGAACAGATAAAAGTTCTGACGAATGAAAAGTCTGTTCTTGAAATTTTGAAAAATGAAAATAAAAATTCAATCAAGTCTCATCTTGAGAGAATATCTAAGCTTGAGGAAGAAGCTAAGAATTCGAGGATCAAGATTGATGAACTTGAAAAGAAGTTGATCGGTTTTGTGACTTCACCTGACAAGATAAATATTCCTTGTCCAAAACCAATCAACTTAGTTCCAATAAGTGACGATGTCACAAACTTTGACTCTGTCAAAGTTGAAGATTGTGATGTAAAATCTGATGATGAACATGTTAAAATTGAAAAACAAAAATTGTTTTTAAATTTAAAAGAAAAATTTCAGAAAACTGTTCTACAATCAACTGAAAAAGGTGAATGTTCTAAACAGAAACTTTTGAAGAAGAACGTGGAACAGAAACAAAAAGATAATAAAAGTTCATCAGATCGATCATCCAATCAAAAGAAAAAATTAAAAAAAGTAAAAAATGAAAATTCAAAAATTGTTGGTAATAAGTGGTGTAGGTCGGACCACAGTGCTCAAAAGACAAATCCAGCAAACTTGAGGAAGGAATATCACCAAGCCAGACAATGCTATGATCTGAGCGTTTGGTGTGAAGGTGGTATACGGTACGATAACAGAGTGTGTTACAGCTGCGGATATCACGGACACATTGCTGTTAACTGCCGGTATTGGAGTTATAAGACCAGAAGGTGCTTTAATTGCAACATCAAAGGTCACATTTCCAGAGAATGCCCGAGGAGATCAAGTGAAAGATTGAGGGCTAAGTCTCAGAAATTGGCAAAAATTCCAGTCAAAGTCAAGCCCCAGGAACAGAAGGTTCTGAAACCTAAAGTTCAAGATAAGTCAAAGCAAGAAAAGAAAGTCAAACTTTCACAGGGGCAGAAAGACAGACTGAGGAAGAAGAGAAAGAAAGCGAGAGAATATCTCGAGAAGATTTTGTCCTCGGATTCACCAAATAGAAAGAGTAAAAGTTCTGATGAATCAATTTCCTCAGTTGCAAAGACAAGCAAAAAGAATTCATCAGATACAAATCTGGGGACAAAAGAGGAGAAGAAAAAGAAGAAAGTGAAGTTTTCACTTCCTGGCGATGAATCTGTTTCTTCGGAAACAAAGGAGCCACATGTCGGCGATGAATCTGATAGGTCAAAATCAGACAAGCCACATTCAGGCAATGATTCTGGTATGGTAAAACCAGAGGAGCCTTTGGTTGAGGTAAAAAAGGAGAATTCAGGTTTAGCAATGGATGATGCAAATTTTCCACCATTGTTGAACAAGAATTCGAAATCACCCAAGGACCGTCAGGCTTGGGTGAATCTGTTTAAATGAAAAACCTGACTTGCCGGAGATCCCAAGATGGTATCGTGGATCATGAATCGGCACATTTCTTGAGAAATTTCACTTTGGTGATTTTTCGTCTCAAATGTGGTAAATCAGGGACATTAAGTTGTACTTGATTTTCTACAAATGGTTTATGTTAAAACTGAAAATGTTAAATCTTTAAAAGGTTTGAAGAAAACAAAATGAAGAGATAACCCCGAACCTACAAATGGTTTGAACACAAACTAATTTTTCCGGAAAAACCATTTTGATTGAAACAAACTTAAGTGTTTTGAAATCATTATGGGAAAATAGTTTGTTGTGAGGGGGAGTTCTGATTGTTTTTGCACGAGAATGGTGAATTGAGGTAATTCACATAATGTTGTCAAATTTTTGTATAGTTTGTTTTTCAATTTTTCCTCAGAAAATCAAAATTGAAACATATTTTGATTTTAGGGGGAGTAAGAAAATTTTGAAAAATTTAAAAAAATTGAAAAATGAAAATGAGTTTTGTTGCAAAAAGAGGAGATGATAGTACATCGGTGGACTATCACAGCATGCTAGAGATTTGTAAAGACAAAAATGTTTTTAAACAAGTCTTACTAATGATGTGTCAGTAGGCTTCACACAGTTAGTAAATTGTATTCGAGATATAAACATAAAATCAAAACTTACTTATTTCGTGGGGAACACTACTTGGATATATAGGTAACCCCTGAAATCTCGTTTGAAAGGTCTCGTATTCTGATATACTAGGTGTTTATACTCTATGATGTCTGGGGTATTATTCCGGGACTTCTGCTGAACGGTGGTTCTGACCTAGTCCCTGGCTAATACTTTCTTCATATGTTTGAAACAGAGCATAAAGCCCTCAGCTGATTAGACAATAAAATTGATGATCAGTTGTTGTAGCTGAAAAGATCCTCTAAAGGGGACCCACTGCTAAGTCGAAGCTGATATCTCTCTGCTGAACGGAAGTTCTGACCTGAGATCCCTCAGTTCTCGCATTTTTCCCTTAATTTATATACAGATATCATTTGTAGTATACTTACCTGTAAATCAGAATATTGAGATCTGGATACGGGAGTATATTCAAGAGGTGGGACACTCAAATAAGTTTAAGTGCTAATACATTAAATACGTATCTTGAATCAATTGAAAATTTGTGTAGAGGTTTAAGTGGACAACAATACTGACAATCAGAAGTAAATTTGTTTTTAACATTTGCTGATTAATCAAGATCAACGGTGTTGGTGATATGTCTCAAAAAACCGATATGATCCTCTTGCACAATCTCTCAAAAATAGTGTTCATTTATGTTTTTTTCATAAATTCAAAAATCCAAAAATATTGTATTTTTGTTTGATATTTGAAAACTTCAAAAAGATTTTCGACAACAGAGTGTGAAGAACTGATTTTCGACATTTCAAGTGTAAAACATGTTGAACTTGTGGTTTGGGAGAGAGTGTGAAATTGTGAAGATTTGAAATGCAAATTTGGTTCATTAACTTGATGAATAAGTTGAATGGTAACCTACAGTTTGATCTTCATAATTTTTCTTATATAATTTGCTGATTCATTAAGTTGAATTGCAAATTGTATTAGTTTGTAATAGTATGGTTGAGTTTAGCAGGTTTCTGATCCTGTCGCTATGGATAGCCAGGAGACTTATCAGAACCAGAGAAGAGCTTAAACAGAGAAAGCCAGGAGTTGATTTCAATGGTGATAACGATTTCCAGATAGAGATCCCAGCATGATGATAGGGGGAGTCTGATGAAAGTTAGAGCCAGAGAAAGATCCAGGCATATGATTCCAGGAAGGAATTCCTGAAGAAGATTTGATTCTAGGCTGAGTTCCTGAAGAAGACCGAACAAGAGTGAAGAGCTGGAAATGATTGAAGACTCTCACTGAAGATTCCGTCAACATTCAAGGGGGAGTCTGTTGGTGCAGTTGTCTGTCGACTACATCTTAGTTCGAGTCTTAGGACAGGGTTGTTCGTATTGTATATGTGTTTAGAGTTTTAGAGAGAAGTTGGGGAGAAGACTTTCTAGAGAGAGAAAGTAGAAAGAGAAAGTTGTAAATACGTGATTCGTGTATCAATTTTAGGGCCGCTTATAGGGTAAATGAGTCGGACCGCTTTTGTGACATTTAAGTGGACCGCCCATATGTCAACTGGTAGGTTCGCTCATATGGACATGTCCATATGAGTGGTTCCTGACTCCTATATATAGGTGTCATATGGGTGGTTCCAGTAGATAGAGAAGTTAAGTGTGTGTTTTCTAAGGTGTAAAGACGAAGCCCTGTCCAATTGTCTCCATATGCTTGTAAACTGTTATAGAATCAATAAAGGAGACGTTAAAGTGTGAAATCAAGCTTTACGAAGACTAATTCAATGAATTCCGCCTCTGGATTAGTCTAAGACCTCTTCTGATCGACTCATCGGGTCAGCAAACGATCCTACAATTTCTCCAGTTCTGATGATCAACTGGATCTGGATCAGCGTAGTTTGCATCTTTTATAAACCAAAGAATTCTGCACCAACTTTCGGTTCTGGATGATTCGGGTGGTATCTGACAAGCTGTTTAAGCGAATCGTTACTCATATGAGATTGTATCAACAAGTCATTCTTTATGTTTCTGTCAATCTCAGGATAAGCGTGATCAATCAACATCTGCACGAACCTCGGATACATCCAACTCTTGCTATCTGTCTTAATATTCTCAGCCATATAATGGAATACAATGTATGAGAAATTGTACTTTTTGTTCAACACTAATGTCGTAACCATATTCATTTGATAATCACGCATCGTATCATAACTTCCTTTCGTATGGCTCAAAGACATCAACACACAGTGAATCAGGAACTTGTATGGTTTCTAAAACTTTGACTTCAAATAGTTCCCAGCATTCAAAGCTCCCTGATAACCCATTCTCAGCATACAGCCTTTCACCATTCTTTCTGGAAATCTTGTTGGTGATTCTGCCTCATCTGGAAAGTTAACAACTTCACGGATAAGCGCTTCAGTGACTAGAATTTTCTCCATCTTGCCATGCACTTCAACAATTGACGAAATTACTTTATTCTGATCATCGTAGCTAGCATTCTTCCAGAAACGTTCTATGTGAGATTTGTACAGTGGTCTTTGATCAGTAAGCGCTTTCTGGATGGGAATACGACTCATGAAATCCAATATACCACTGAACTTTGCCAACTCTGGGTTTTTCTGAATATCCAAATCACAACAATTGTTGTGAAGAGGATCAAAGACAACACTGGATCCCTGCACATGAAACACAGTACAACATGCATCAATACTTAGAACATTTTTTACCAAAATTAAAAATTACATGTTATTACACTTGGAACACTATGAGCGAAATCAAAATTTCACTAAGGATTGTTCACAAGAACGAAATCAATATTGTTCAATATTGTGCACCATGAGCGAAACCTGATAACATTAAGAGCGAAACCACTAATGTGCACAATAAGCGAAAAACACACCATATGAACTTAAGAACGAAACCCCTGATGCACACAAAAGCGGAATCACATGATGTACTTATGAGCGGAATCCCACAATGCACTTATGAGCGGAATCCCACAATGCATCTTGGAGCGAAATCACTAATCAAACACTCAGACCTTATCAAATCCCAAAATTGAACTCACTAAACTGTTAACAAGATAAATCCGACACTTAGGGTTTGTTTTAATTTCAATTTTGACCTCTAAAATCCCCTAGATCTAAGCCTGCAATGCCCATACTTGGACAATCATCATCAAACAATAGATTTGAAACAATCAGTACACAATATCATGATCTACACACTTAGATGACAACACAAGTTTAATTTTATGATCAGATTCAACATATTAAGTCCTAAATCTAAGTTTCGTTCAGTAATATCTGCCGACAGTTCAAATTAAGTATGATTCAGGTTAGTTTGGAGAATAATCAACCTTGCCCATGATTGTAAACTATGAAATCGACAAGATCTGTAGAAATTTGGGCATCAATTTGTTTGTAAATGGATGATTTTAGGGTTTCGCTTCTCAGTCGCCGGAGAAGAAGGTCTTATGAGCTAAAGGGTGAAAAGTGACGTTTAAGCGAAATCATCCGGCTTATATAGTTGGTGTGATTTCGCTCTTAAGACCAATGGTCCTTATGAGCGAAACCTCATGGAAGCTATAAGCGAAACCTCATGAAGCACTTATGAGCGAAACCATTGTTTAAGTGTACTTATGAGCGAAATACCCTTTTTAAGTGACATATAAGCGAAATCAGAATGTTGTTTTCAAAAATTTTACTTTTTGACTTTTTTCTGATTAAACACCGTCACACCCAGTTAACCAAGTCCAAGTCAATGACCTTGGTCAACTGCTTGGCTTACCAAGTCCAAGTTAATGACCTTGGTTGACCGAATTATGAAGTATGCAGTCATTTTATTCTGAAAATAGTTAAAATGAATGAACTTTTGAAAGTTTTGAACTTTCAAACACATCTCAGTTTGTCAAACACTGAACCAATCACTGATTTGCATCTCTAGTTTATCGAGCCCTCATCAAACACTGACATGATCTACACTAAGCTTTGATCTTCCGATTCCTAATGTCAGTTGTCGAAATATAAAATGAGAATTAAAATCTTTTTGGATTTTTAACTGGATAAACTGAAAACTGTACACACAATATTTTTGTGAGTGTGTTAGGGGATCATATCAGCTGCCGACTAGACACAAGCACCGTTAAGCTGTATTTCATACGAATCTTTTAAACAATTCGCATAGATTGCCGATATACTGATCCTCTTAAATTCTCACAAAACTTTCAACCTGTTCGGGATACAGAATTAGTGTTTTAGGGCTTAAACATCTACATGTGTCCCACCTCAGTATATACTCCCGTATCCAGACCCCAGTATTCAGTCTTACAGGTGAGTATACCTAGATGATATCTGTAATGGGGTGAATTGCGAGGTCCGTGAGAGCTCAGGTCGATACTTCCGTATACGCAGAGAGATGACGACTTCGACTTTATGGTGGGTCCCCTTTAGAGGATCTTTTGATTACAACAGCACATGATTAACATTTTTCAATGTATCATCATTTTTTATGCTGAGGGGAGGCTTTACAAGTAAAGTAATGCGTAAAGTATTATCCGGGGACTAGGTCAGTATTTCCATACAGCAGAAGTCCCGGGATAATACCCCAGATATCACTAAGCATAAAGACCTAGTATCTCAGAATACGGGACCCTTCAAACAGGATTTCAGGGGTTACCTATATATCCTGGAGGTGTTCCCCACGTAGACGCAAGTGAATTTTATGTTTATATCCCAAACTGATCTACTAATTTTGCGAAAACCTACCGGCACATCTCTAGCGAGACTGCTTAATTGCATTTTATACGTTATAATTCTTTAGCGTACTGTGTCCGTCTAGCTGATGTACTATCATTTCCCCTATTCTACACAACTCTTGTTGTATTTTTAATGTTTTTGGATTTTTGAATTTTATCATGTTTTTGTATTTTTCTGCGAATTTCTCCGCCTAAAACTAAAACATATTTCTGTGTTTTTGTTTTTTATCGAAAAGTAGAAAATAAACTGTACAAATAAAATTGACAACACGACAAAGGTACACGTCAGATCGCCGCTCAACTCGGCTTCACATTCAATAACCCTCCCAGATTGCAGATTTTTTATCCCGTTTAACCTCAAAAGATAATAAAATCTCTTTTTATCAAAAGGTTTTGTATAGAAATCCGCTTTCTGATCATCGGTGTGCAAGTGTTCAATCCTAATTAACTTTTTCTCGTGACAATCACGGATAAAGTGGTGACGGGTTTCAATATGCTTTGTTTTCGAATGGTGAACCGGATTTTTAGTAATATTAATCGCTGCTTCATTGTCCACATAAATCGGAGTGTCTAAGAACTACAAACCGAAGTCTCGCATCTGCTGTTGGATCCAAAGGATCTGCGAGCAACAGCTGGAGGCTGAAACGTATTCAGCCTCGCAGGTAGAGAACGCTACTGCGGTTTGTTTCTTACACTTCCAGGTGACGAGTCGAGTTCCGAAGAACTGACACCCAGCAGTGGTGGACTTTGCGTTTTGCTTGCAGCTCCCAAAGTCAGAATCAGCAAAACCAGATAAAGTAAAGTCACCCGATCGAGGATACCACAAGCCGATGCTTGGGCAGCCTTTCAAATACTTTAAAATACGTTTCACTATGGTCAGGTGTGACTGCTTTGGATTTGACTGATATCTGGTGTAGAGACATGTCGGGTACATGATGTCTGGATGGGAAGCCGTGAGATACATTAGAGAGCTAATGATAGATCGATACAATGTCTCCTCCATCTTCACACCATTCTCGTCTGGACATATCCCATGATTCTACGCGAGGGGGGTTGATGCAGGACTGCAATCTGTCATGTCGAACTTGTCAAGCACGTCCTTCACATACTTCGTTTGGTGAATGAAGATTCCGTCGAGCATTTGCTCCACCTGCAGCCCGAGGAAGAACTTCATCTCCCCCATTGAGCTCATCTCAAAATTTTTCTTCATCACCTTCTCAAACTCTTTGCACAGGTCATCGTTGGTGGATCCAAAAATGATATCGTCAACATATATCTGTACGATCAACAAGTGGCCTGCCTCTTCCTTGGTGAACAAAGTGCTATCTACTGTCCCTCTTGTGAACCCGTTGTCCAACAAGTATTGGGAAAGCGTCTCGTACCAGGCTCTCGGGGCCTAGTGAAGTCCGTACAGCGCTTTGTCCAGTAGATACACCTTGTTTTTGTGTAGTGGGTCTGTGAACCCCGGCGGTTGTCCCACATACACTTCTTCTCTGATTTATCCATAAAGGAAGGCAGATTTGATGTCAAGTTGATATACTTTAAAATCTTTCCATGACGGGAAGGCTAGAAAAATCTGAATTGCCTCAAGTCTGGCAACCGGTGCGTAAACTTCATCATAATCTATTCCTTCCTGTTGACTAAAGCCTTGAACCACAAGTCGCGCTTTGTTTCTCACCACGACACCTCTGTCATCACGTTTGCACTTAAAAACCCATTTCGTCTTGATTAGCTTTTGATTCTTAGGCAGATCGACAAGTCTCCAGACGCCCAGTTTTTCGAACTGTTGCAGCTCCTCCTGCATTGCATTCACCCAGCTATCCTCGGTCAATGCTTCTTTGTAAGTTCTGGGTTCTATCTGCGAAATAAAACATTTTAATGAGACTTGTTTTCTGCATATCAGCAATAGAAGAATAGAAACATGTAAGAGCTCGGTCTATTTGATGTCGGGTTTTGACACCACTTTGCAGATCACCAATAATCTGTTCTGAGGGATGATAAGACAACATCTGTGGCATAGCATTGTCAGGCACATTCACTTCCGATTCCAAGCTCGATATGTCAAGATCAACGGTTTGATCCTCAGCTTCCGTTGGATCCTCGTCAAAAGTCGGAGCGGGTTCCGCTTCTGAGTCATCAGATTCGTCAAAAGATGGAGTTGTTTCCTCTGGTGATTCGTGAGCTGTTCCACTGGGTCCCGCTTCATTGTCGTGAGTACCCATGGTGGGTTGAGGAACTACTGGCGGTTTAGACACTTTCTCCTGTGGCATGTGTTGCTCATACTAATACATAAGTGCTAGTTCCACATCACTCGGCTCTACCGGCAGATGAAACGACTCCCAGAGCTTATCGTAGTCGAACAGGAATCTTTGTCTGGGAAGTTGTGGCGATGGAGTGTGCTTCTGACAATCCACGTGCTGGATTTGAATCACCTTCCCCAGGCATGGTACGAACACCCTCTTCAGCGGGATTGCGTAACCTACAAAGAAACCCTCATTAGATTTAGCGCCAAATATACCGTTTTCATCAATAAACGTGCAAGGAGACCCGAATGGCTCCAAAAACTCAAGATTCGACTTATAACGGTGCAGCAGCTCAAAGCAAGTCTTTTTATACTTCTTGACAGTGAGAACTCTATTCAATGTGTAACAGGCTGCTGATACTGCTTCACTCCAGAAAAAGATTGGTAGCTTGGAATCGGCTAACATTGTACGGGCTGTCTCAATCAGGGTCCGATTCTTTCGTTCAGCTATGCCGTTTTGCTGTGGTGTGTACGGCGCACTGAATTCATGAAGAATTCCCTTTTCGTTACAGAACTCGTACATCTTGTTGTTCTTGAATTCCGTTCCGTTGTCGCTCCGAATCCTCCGGATTGGCAGTTTATACACCATTTCCATCTTCTTGAAAAGCACCTTCAATGACTCAAAAGTTTGATCTTTTCGTTCCAAGCACACTACCCAAGAAAATCTCGTAAAGTCATCAGTCACCACCAGGCAATATAAGTCTTCGCTGATGCTCTTTACGTTGACAGGCCCAAAGAGATCCATGTGCAATCTCTCAAGAGGTAACCTGATTGTGTTCATGATGTTCAATGGGTGTGACTTCCGAGTCTGCTTTCCTTTCTTACACGCTACACAATCATCATTTAAGTGAAAATTCTTCAGATTAACACCATTAACCAAATCATTGTGTACTAAAAAGTTCATTTTGCGAACATGAATGTGGCCCATCTTTTGATGCCACATTATCAAATCTTTTTATGTCGCTTTAGTTTTAGACACAAAACACTGTTTCTGATGAGATGTTGGCGTTGCGACGCTCATATCCAAAATATAAAGATCATTCTCCCGCGGAGCGCGCAACAGCACCATCTCATCAGGGATTTTAAACCCTGGTTTCAACACAACACATTCAGTTTTAGTAAAATGTACACTAAACGCTTTATCACAGATTTGTGAAATACTGAGTAAATTGTTTGTTAACTCTACTATGTAGTTCACTTTGTCGAACGAAATCACGCCATTTGACAGCGTTCCTTGACCAACAATCCTTCCACCTTGATTCCCAGCAAATCCAACATAGCTTCCGTTTATGGATTTGACATCATAGAGCAGAGCAAGAGTCCCAGTCATATGCCCTGAAGCGCCACTATCCATAATCCACTTCGATAGTATAGACTTGGGCAACCCCTCCAATCATCAAATCAAATTTATTCAAACAATGAAGCCCATGATTTCTTAACTTCTGACACACTTCCGAACACAACATCACACTTTTCATTTGTTTTCGGAAAATCAAATGTGACATTTGGTACCTCTTCTTTCACAACTGATTTAACTTTGTTAGTTATCAGTGGAAATTCATCAAGAAACTTATCAACTTCATTTTCAAACTCAACCACATCGTCTTTAAAAATGTTTGAATCAATTTTCAAAGCATTCTCCATCTTTTTAACCTCAACAGATGGTTTTGATTTCACGACCCAAGATTGCTTTTCGAAAACTTTTGTTTTAGGGTAAATCTTTGAACTCTTTCGATTCTTAGAGGATTCGCCAACCTCGAAAGTCGATTTCGGCTTATCCTCCGACTTCAACGATTCACCTCTTTTCAAAATACGGATCGGAGAAACCATCTGCTTTTTGCCCTTTGTGTCAGTCGGAGATTTAGGTCGAGGTTTTTGAATGTTTGACTTTTGAACAGTTGGTTTAGAAATAGTTTGTTTTTGAACACTTGGTTTTGAAACAGTTTGTTTTTAACCGGTTTTACAGCAACAGGTTTTTCAATCACTTTCTGACACTGTTTCGCCATGTGGCCGATCTCATTGCAGCGATAACACACCCTTTTGTCATATTCGACAAAAGTAGATTTGACTCACTCTTCTTTCAACTTCTTTGCTGCATTGAAATCATCCACAGCTTTTTGACTGAAAATATAATCTTTCTCATCGTCAACACTTGGACCAGCGACAAAAACATCATTCATCTTCTCTTTCAGCTTAAACACCTGCTGCATTACCATCCCCATTTTTCTTTCCCGAACTTGTTGGACGTGTTGTCACAAACGACTTTTTAGATTTCGAAAAGAATTCATTGTTATTAACCTCGTTAATGTTCAATTCAACCAATTTAAACAATTTTTCGACATTCTCGATTTTCACATTCTGAAGTGGATACTCGTAATCGGAATAAAGTTTTTCTGTTCCAATCATGGTGTATACCACCATAATCGGATCGTCATTCGCACTCTTTTCCAATTTCGGTATGTATTGATCTAAGAAATTACCTTCATCTTCAGAATCACTAACAACCTTCTCAGATTGAGCCTTTTCAGATTTCTCACTCTCCTCATCCAACACCTGATCGACAACTGTTTTGATAACCTGAGATTTGTTGTCGGTATCGGATGGGGAGAATGTAACATCTATGGTCTCAGGCAAATCATCTTCTATCAATCTCAATTTGAGATTCAAAGCCGCTTCCACCCCATCTGGATATTTCTGTGTGTAATGATTCCACATTGGGGGTGGAACGCTCTTAAAGACTGGTGCCGTATGTGGCTGTTGGGGAACAATTTGTTCAAGAACGTACGATGAAGCCACATAACTCATTAACTTTTTATCAATTCGATTGTTTTCAATTTTAGCCAATTCGAGTTCTTTCTTAAGCGATGCGATTGTGTCTAAATGAAAATTGACTTCATTTTGTTTATCAAATAGTGTTGCTTTAGCCAATTTTGTAGCTTTATGGTTTTCAACACTTTCCTTTTGTATCATCTTGATTGACCTGGCGAGAGTATCGTACGCCTCTTTAACTTGGCCAAGGTCAAACTTAATCATATCAGCGTGGTGTTTCAATTCCTGATACTTAGTGTCTTTTTCAAGACACTCCGTGCATGGTTCTAAACAGTGTTTGCATGGTGTTTCAGGGATTGAAACAACCTTTTCAACAATCTGCTCTACACAATCAGTTTTACCGACATTGTTTGACTCAGACTCAGACAGTTTGACTGATTTGATCTCCTGAACTCCAGAATCCTCTTGTTTGACAAACACACTACTGACAGAATTTGACTCCTCGGATTCTGAGTCTACCTCTTTGAGTTTTCCCATTAGAGCTTTGTCAGCTATGTCTTTCAAAACTTCTCCAGTCATCTCTTTCGACACATCGATCAATTCTTCAACGACTTATTTTTTCTCTTCAAATCTTGGGCATGATCCGGTCCTTGGTACTTCAAAGTAACCTGCAAAAGATTCAGAAATGTTAGGAGGTAATACAAATTTCATTAAACTTCCCAAAACTTCCTGCTCAGACTGATAATAATACACTTCAGCAGCTATCTCTTCAATATCGACCGTATTATCAGCAGAAACCTCTTCAGCAACCTTAGAAACATCTTCAGTAACTATTTCCGGTTCAGGCACCGTCTCAGAAATTTCAACAACTTCTGCCATCATTGCTTGTCCATCGCTACCGGGGATATATTTATCCCAGCTGAAACCTGCAGCAACCTTTTCATCGTCTTGATTCACGATCAGCGCCTTTTCCGGTTTATTCTCAATCTGTGGCCTCTGAACAGTTGGCTGTTGATTTTGTCGGTGATAGATTGCTTGCCTGTAGTAGTCGTTGGTGAACGGGTTTTGATGATTGTTTAGTTCACGATTAGGACATTCTCCTTTGAAGTGACCGCGTTCTTTACATTTAAAGCATGTAACTTTCGACTTATCAAACCCTAACTTTTGATCGGGGCCTGATAGACTGTTCCGGCCTGTAATTTCCATGAAACGTTGAGCCCTACGCACCAAACTCGCCATACACCACTTGATGTCAATTAATTCAAGCTCTTCGGGATCGATTTGGTCGTAATCCTCCTTCGTCATGTCAGGATTACCGATCCTCCCTGCGACTAAGCCCTCATAAGCCTCAAGAACGGAAGCAAGCAGTGCTATGTGCTGTTTTGCGGCTGTTTCAGTTATCTCGTTTCCATTCTTTATGTTTACCGCAGTATTGCACTGTACCCCAGAAACGTATGCCTGATGATTTGATCCTGTTGAGCATTGAGGTGAAGGCTGTTCCTGAGCTTTGACATTTGGTTCAAAGTTCGCGAATGGTGAAGAATTTTCGGATTGTGGGGTGTTTGAAGAAACACTTGAGGTGTTATCAGCAATGAACCCTGTCTGTATTTTTGGGCTTTGATTGGTTGAAACTGTAGGGTTGCCTTTGTAATACAACGATACATCTTGCTGCGCACTTGCTGAGTTCATTTTCTTGATTTTCAGCAATTCCAGCTCGTGGGCTTCGATCTTCTCGATGAATGAGCTGAGGTTGAGATTCACAAAATCAGAATTGTTCTTCAACATCATTAGATACGTGCCCCACTCATCATACGGAAGAGCATCACACAGCTTATCAATCCATTCTTCATTCGTCTTTATAATTTCCAAAATCTTCATTTCAACCACAAGATGACAGTATCGTTCGATTAACTGCTTTGTTGTCTCGCCTTTAATCCCAGTGAAAATATCAAATTCCTTCTTGATTAGAGCCTTCTTGCTTTTAATCATCGAAACACTGCCTTAGAATTTCAGCTTCAACGCTTGTCACATCGACTGAGAATTGTCTTCATGTTGCAGTAAAACGAGAATATCTTCCATGATGGCCTGTAGAATGCTCACCATCTTCTTTTCAGCCTTGAAGTCATTCTGTTTAGATTCTGTCAAACTCCCGATGCCCTTTTCCAATCCCATACCGTTAACTGGTGGTACATACTTCGCCTCTATTTTCATCCAACATTCGATGTGATTGGCTTACACCCAGTTTTTGAAACGGCCTGACCAACCCGCATATTCATCCAAACTCATGAGCTTTGGAGGCTTTTGCATCGTCCCTAATTCATTCTCCATGTTAACATTCTGAACTATACTCGCCGGACTTTGCGTAACCGACATGCCGCTCCCCGCAAACAAGTTATAAAAATCTTGACGTTCCATTTTTAGTGACAAATTTCTAAAAATGTTTAACTTTTTGATTAACATATTGTTTTTATCGAAAAACTCTTAACACGGACTGAGTTTCCAACACTCGATCACATACGAAATGGACTAAACGCTCAAAACATGATTTTTATACTAAAACAGGTCATATAAGCGAAATCAGACACTAAGTGTTGTTATGAGCAAAATCAGTATATGCTCTTATGAGCGAAACCTGTAAATGGACTTATGAGCGAAACCACAAGAGCGAAAACCAATATGGCACTATGAGCAAAACCACAAGAGCGAAACCCAAATATGTCACTATGAGCGAAACCTCAGGAGCGAAACCCCTGATTTCGCTTATGCCGTATGAGCGAAATCACTCAAGTACCATATGAGCGAAACCTTTTCACGAGCCATTTTAGGTCACTTTTAAGCTGTTTTTAGGTCTGAAAATCCCAAGGGTTTGTTATTAGACAATTTTACACTATGTGTTTAAATTTCAGTCCATTTTGTCCGTTGGAAAGTCCAGAAACTCAAAATGTGCTAGAAAAAGGCTTTGATTCGGGTAAACTAGCTCACAACTGGCTCTGATACCAATTGTAGGACCGTTGTTGATAGTCGTTTGAGTCAATCAAAGCTAGCAACTACCGAAAATGCAGCGGAAATACAAAATCGGCATGAATCAAAGCAGAAATGGTGTAGAAACAGAAGGAAATCACTTTAAAACAGTGTTCTCATTAAATCTTCGCAAAATACACGAGCAGCAGTTCGGCTACACGGGAGACATGAACGTACAAAATGAGAAAACAACTGAACTATTTATAGGGGTGAGGGTTTCGCTTATATGACATGTCCATATGAGCGAAATCATCTTGATGGGATTTTGCTCATATGACACAATGTCCATAAAAGCGAAATCTCAACATTACAAACCCAAATTTACATATTCAACCCCTATACATTCATAATTAACACAACTAGACCATATACATTGATCAACTAAGACTAAGACACAGGCTTTAGACATTTGTGCACAAACAAAGATTCATCAGAATATCAAACCCTAATCATCTCATCTTGCATATATATGTTTCCTAATAACCCCAAACCACCAAAGATTACAATCGTTACAAATCAGTCGTTACTAATAGTCATGTAAGGATTTCATTAGCATCTTTAACCCCTAATGAGTATAAACAATAGTCCCCATATTCGTTACACAAAACATTCATACAAAGTATAAACTAATTTAAATCGAGTAATCGTATGAAGTAATTATACACTAACCGATTCAAGATGAACAAGCAAGAATTCGAGAGAAGGCGATGGTTGCCGTCGCACAGGAGAGAGGGGGAGAGACTCTAGGGTTTCCTATTTGCTAAAAGTGTCACGAATGAAACAATAATACTCGGTAAATATCCGCGTAACGGACTGGGCCTTTACTGGGCTTCGGCGAATCATTGGGCCGGCGAAACGCCTTGTTTCGTCGAGATGTTTGTGACGAAACACTCTTTGGTTCGTCGTTATGGCTTATGACGAATCACTCAGTTTCGTCAAGTGTGGGTTATGGCGAAACACTCCTGTTTCGTCTATCTCATTCAGGTTTAAACAGTTTAAGTTTTTCAAACAGGTTACATGGTATATCAAACACTTTAATCACATTAAACAGATAACATATCCAACCAACATCTCAACATAAAATCCAACGTGTACAATTATAAGGCAAACAAGCAAACAACTAAACAATTAACGTGCAATTAATGCGAAGATGGAAATCTTGGAAACTCGAGTTGTCACATGCCAAATGAGGAAAGTGTTGGCCGATCGGCCAGGCAGCTCGATCGGACAGCCTGTCCGATCGGACAGCAGTCCGATCGGCTGGCTGTTCGATCGGCTGGTAACCTGATCGATCAGCTGCACGATTCGAGTGTTCGGTGCGACAATTTTTTATATTTCGATCTCGATTGCGATTGATGAGAATACGATAGAGTTTCCTATTCAAATTACTTTTAATCCCAACTACTATATCAACATACAAACATCTATATCTCGCACTGTCTCTTCTCCACCAATTATCATATTTCGATTTCGATTGAGTTCGATTGGGTTTCGATTTCGAGTCTAGTTTCGATTGATTACCACACATAACATAAAGTAAACATGCACAAGTAACACATAAGGCACACACACACGTATAATAACACCAAGGTTGCACAATTCGAGTTTCAAGTTTGATGATGATTAGATTAGTTCGATTACTGATTAATTGACTTTATCGCATTGTTACTTCCTATCATTCACAGTCGTAAAGCGGTTCGTATCGAGAAATATACCTTGATTACTTCGATTGCTTCGATTGTAATTAATTACTCCACATAATACAACTAACGTAAACATAAAATAGACTCACTACCGTCAAAGAAGTCAAACAGGGATTGAGCAAGGAGAGACAGATCGCAATTAGCGATATTTTCTTCCTTTGACTTCAATCTTGACTTTGACTTTGACCTTCGGAAACACGCGGTGTTACAGCCTCCCCTTGTTTAGGGAATTTCGTCCCGGAATTAGGCTGAAGCCGTAACAATCAACACCGTGAATCACTTTTGGGAACTTTCTCTCTCTAGACTTTCACTTGAACAGCTGTGGGTACTTTGCCTTCATGTCACTTTCAAGTTCCCAAGTGAACTCTGCGCCTCATTTGCCTTCCCATCGGACTTTCACAATAGGAATGCGCGAGCATCTGAGCTGCTTGGTTTGGCGGTCCATGATTTCGACAGGCTTTTCCACGAAGTGCAGCGTCTCGTTTATTTGAAGGTCATCGAGAGGTACAATTAAATCATGCTCCGCCAGGCACTTTTGGAGGTATGGCACATGGAAAGTCGGGTGGACGTTACTAAGTTCCTCCGGTAGTTCGAGTCTGTAGGCGACTTTTCCGATTCTTTCCAGAATCTTAAAAGGTCCAACATATCGAGGCGCTAGTTTCCCTTTCTTGCCGAATCTGACCACACCCTTCCAAGGGGAAACCTTTAGGAGTACGTAGTCGCCAACGTCAAATTCAAGGGGCTTGCGTCATTTATCGGCATAACTTTTCTGTCTACTCCGAGCTTTCAACAAGTTGTCTCGAATTTGGAGGACTTTGTCAGTCGTTTCTTGTAGTAACTCGGGACCGGTTAGTTGCGAGTGACCGATCTCGTGCCACACAATAGGCGATCGGCATCTTCTTCCATATAAAGCCTCGAATGGTGCCATTTGGATGCTGGTATGATAACTGTTGTTATACGAGAATTCGACTAACGGCAGATATTTGTTCCAATTACCACCGAAATCTATGACACACGAACGGAGCATGTCTTCAAGAGTACGGATCGTTCTTTCAGTCTGTCCATCGGTTTGAGGATGGAATGCGGTACTTAAGTTAAGCGTCATTCCAAGAGCCGCTTGAAACGTTTCCCACAATCGTGAAGTAAACCAAGCATCACGGTTAGATATGATGTTGCGAGGCGTACCATGATTACAAATGATCTCGTCAGTGTAGATTTGAGCTAATCGCTCCACCTTGTAGTCTTCTAGTATTGGCAAAAAGTGGGCTGATTTGGTCAAACGATCAACGACAACCCAGATGCTGTCGTGACCTGATGACGTGGGCGGAAGCTTTTTTATGAAGTCCATAGCTATACTCTCCCATTTCCATATAGAGATTGGGGGTTGTTTGAGTAAGCCAGAGGGTCTTTGATGTTCAGCCTTGACTCTTGCACAAGTCAGACATCTTCCGACATAGAGAGCGATATCCCTTTTCATGCCCGGCCACCAGTACTTGTAGCGAAGATCCTGGTACATTTTATCGGCACCGGGATGAATAGAATACCGGGATTTTTGGGCTTCATCCATCAAAATCTTTCGCAATTCAGTCCGCTTAGGGATCCAAATTCGGTCCAGAAAATAGAAGATCCCATTCGATTTGCTTACAAGCTGAGCTCCATCGTGATAGATTCTCTCTTTCTTCAAGGTGCGTTCATTAAAGCAAGCATGCTGGGCTTCGCGGATGAGGCTTTCAAGATCGTATTGGGCTTGGGTATTATGAACGCTGAGCAAATAACTCCGTCTGGTGAGCACGTCGGCAACAACATTAGCTTTGCCTGGGTGATAACGAATCTCACAATCGTAATCGTTAAGAAGTTCTACCCATCGGCGTTGACGCATATTAAGTTCTTTCTGATCAAAGATATGTTGCAGGCTCCTATGATCGGTGAAGATCATACACCTAGTACCATATAGGTAGTGTCGCCAAATCTTTAACGCAAAAACAACTGCGCCTAGCTCGAGATCATGGGTCTTATAGTTCTTCTCGTGGATTTTGAGCTGTCGAGAAGCGTATGCTATAACCTTGTCTCGTTGCATGAGAACACAACCGAGACCGAGGTTGGAAGCATCACAGTAGACAATGAAGTCGTTGTTTAAATCGGGCAATGTGAGAATAGGAGCATTGCAAAGCTTATGCTTGAAGGTTTGTAAGGCAAACTCTTGTTCAGTTCCCCAAGCAAAAGACTTGTCTTTATGAGTAAGGGCGGTAAGTGGCACAGCGATTTTTGAGAATCCTTCGATAAATTGTCGATAATAGCCCGCTAATCCGAGAAAGGAATGGACTTCAGACGGGTTCTTAGGCGTAATCCAACTCTTAACTGCTTCAATCTTTGCAGTATCGACATGAATACCTTGACTATTAACAATGTGACCCAGAAACTGAACCTCCTCCAGCCAGAATTCACACTTGGAGAACTTGGCATAGAGTTGATTCCCCTGGAGTAGCTCGAGTACCAAACATAGATGTTGCGCGTGTTCGGCCTTCGACTTGGAGTAGATCAAGACATCGTCGATGAACACGAGTACCAAACAAAGATATGGATTACACACGCGATTCATCAGATCCATGAAAACCGCGGGTGCGTTGGTTAAACCAAAAGGCATAACAACGAACTCGTAGTGGCCGTAGCGAGTGCGAAAAGAGGTTTTGGGTATATCTTCTTCCTGAATGCGTAGCTGATGATAGCCTGAGCATAGATCGATCTTCGAGAAACACGTAGCACCTTGCAGCTGGTCAAACAAATCGTCGATGCGAGGTAGGGGATAACAGTTCTTAATGATTAACTTATTCAACTCCCGATAATCGATGCACATCCTAAACGACCCATCCTTCTTTTTAACGAAGAGGACTGGCGCGCCCCAAGGAGAGGTGCTCGAGCGAATAAAACCTTTTTCAAGTAATTCCTGGAGTTGGTTTGAAAGTTCACGCATTTCGGATGGCGCGAGCAGGTAAGGGGCTTTGGCAACAGGGTTAGCTCCAGGAATGAGGTCGATGGGGAAGTCGATATCATGACTTGGCGGTAGTCCAGGAAGATCATCAGGGAACACCTAAGGAAATTCTCGGACCACAGGAACGTCTTTGACTTCTGTCTTCCTTTTCTTTTCCTTCTCCACTACTACAATGTTGGCCAAGAAAGCTCTGTATTCCTTGCGGAGATACTTGCTAGCTTGGACACACGACATGAGCTTGAGACCCTTCGAAGCAGTTTCGCCGTAGACACATAGTAAATCACCATTCGTGAGCGAGAATCGAATCATCTTGTCGAAGCACACAACTTCAGCATGGTTTTTGCGAAGAAAGTCCATGCCTAGTATGACGTCAAAACTTCCGAGTTGCATCGGTATGAGGTCGATTGGGAAGATGTGATTGTTGAGCTCAAGGGTACAATCACGAAGAACAGAATTAACGTCGACAGTTCTTCCATTAGCAACTTCAACTTCGAATGACGAGGGTAGATAAGAGCGCTTACGACTAAGGAGCTTCTCGAATTCAAACGACACAAAGCAGTTATCGGCTCTAGTATCAAACAAACATGACACCTAAATACCATTCACAAGGAACGTACCATTAACCACGTTGTTGTCAGCCTGGGCTTGACGAGCATCGATGTTGAAAGTTCTGGCGCGTGCTGCTTGTTACTGCTGATGAGGCTGTTGCTGCTGCTGCTGGGGCTCTTGCTTCACAACCCTGTTCAAGCACATGTTTGCAAAGCAGACTCGAGCATTGATCGCGGGTACCTGAGCCGAGTGTTGGCCTTGCTGTCACACCCTGGCTTTGCGGAAGCGTGGTTAATTTGGTGTGACTTCTTAATACCATAGCTTAACCATAACAAGCTATATGAATTTAAAATCATGCAAAGTCATCCATTGAAAATAAAATTGTCAAACATTGTCTAAATGGGTAAACACCCAACAACCATTACTTGTCTTAAACAGTACAACTACTACCATAATGCAAACAAAATAATCATGGTTCAGGGGCCATGGCTTGTCCAGGAAAGAGCCATGAGCCTTGAACCCCGGATGACTCTGAATCTAAATGCAGCGGGAAATCCTGCCAAACCGTGCCAGATCCTTAATTCCCTGAAATACATGTAAGTTGAAAAATCAACAATAATGTTGAGCGAGTTCATGCGAAAATGAGTAAATAAACCTTTATCTTTATCAAAAACCCTGGTATGTAGCAAATAAGGAAATAAAAGAGATCACCAATGGGTTGCAAGTCCACTGATATGTGTGAAGTGCAAGTAGGGATGACTCAAACCTAGCGGATTTATGCGTCGGGCACTAAGTCACCCCGAGGTCCGTTATGCTGGACCTGAGGCTGGGCTCGCTACACCCAGATAGATCTACCGCTCCTGTCCCTCGGTCCTCAACGAGGATTAATGGCCTCAAGTTTCTGCCTACCCACTCACATGATCTAAGTAATAACCCTCCTTATGCTAATCATACCATGTATAACATATCCATAATCATTGTAACATGTATTTCACCCCCGCAGTTTATAAAACTGAAAACAGTTAAGAGAAAAGGGGGACATGAACTCACAGTGAGCGCGTCACAAAATCAAGCAATCCAATATCCAAGTGCTGTGCAACGACCTACATGTGCTAATTCTATTAGACGGATGGCCGTGCTTTAGCTTCATAGTTTACATCATTGGAAACAGTTAGGCAACCGTTCCGTGTATATATTTGATACGCATTCTCCTTCCCAAGGATGGGGGATTTAAATACATGTGTATTTATATCATTTTATTAAGTCCCACTTAATATATTTTATTTCTTATTCCAAAATATATTTATTTTTCTCAAAAATAATATATTTCCTTTTTCTCATAATATTTTCCCAAAATAATATATTGACAATATACGTGCTTATGAACACTTCCGAATAAAGCGTAAGTTACGTTTTGGTGATTAGGTGGTAATAGAAATTACCGTTGTAACTTATATGTTTGCCGTGAAGGCGTTTGTATTATTTCGGGCTTGACAAGGTTAGTAAATATTATTTTTACTCTAAAAATAATATTTATACATTTTCACAAAATAATCATAAACAGTGAGGTGACAAAATATATTTACCGAATAAATATTTATCACTTTTAGTTTTGTGAAAATCCCACCTCCGATTATTTATAAATAAAGTTGTGGCGAAAATATATTTTTGAAAACATGTCAAAGTAGTCTAACACTTGTTAAATAATTCTAAGTGTTAGATTTTTAGAAAATTTCGCCAGAGTTTCCCCTGTAACTGGAGGTGGCCACGCTTTCAAGCGTATCATTTTCTTTTACAAATCATCTCAACAATTTATCAAATCAACCAAATCAATTTTCAACACATCAAATAGAAGACTAGAATGTAAAACCGCGTTGTTTCATGAACTTGTAGTTTTTACAAAAACTACGGTGTAGATCTCGTTATTTTTAGTGGATCTATATATAGCATAACTTAGTCTTGCAAAAACCTCGTTTTTAGAACAACTTACTTCTTACAACTTCCCGACAATTTTTTGTAAACATTGTTATTTTGTCGGATCTTTTATTCTACAAGTGTTTCTATACTTGTAGTTTATAGAAATCGTATTTGTTAACACTTTATCCATTTTTATTAAAACATGATTTTCTCGACACCCGGTCCTACGAATATACCACTTGTACATACGTAGATCGGCTTGTTTTAAATACTATTTTTCATGTTAAAACATTTTTACACAAGTTCATGTTTCCCGTGTGGTGGAGTTTCACCTTTTAACCCTTGTACACAAGAAACAAGTGTATGTCAAGATACGTGATCCGAACAAAGTCGGGTTAAACGATGATGAGAGCCACCACATCGTAGATCAGGCCATATTAATCAACATATTCAAGTACTACGACATTTACACGCGTTTTGAGCTTTTAACCAACGATATTCACGTTTTAGCAAACTTTAAAGTTCCATCAAGCGGGTTACCGACATTCAACCGACAAATATCTTTTTAACCACTTTAGACATGACCAAAAATGAGTTTTAAACGTTATACCTCTAGCTCGGGGCTAGGGAAGAAACTAGTCGAAAACTGCGTGGATAATAGCAAACGGTAGAGGTCCTCCGCGTTCCGTTTGTTCCGAGCTCCGTTGTACGTAACCACCGACACTTGTATACCCTTGGAATGTCAAGACTTGAACCGAAAACGGATGTGGGGGTGGTGGTGATCTCGGCCGAGAGGAGGGAGAGGGAGAGGGAGAGAGAGTGAAGGTGAGGTGTGTGTGTTTGTGTGTGTGAGAGGTGATGTTTATTTATAGAGAAAGTTGTCTCGATCCTCGTGCAATCCAATTAAATATTCAAAAGCGTACTCTCCTTGGCCCCACTATTGGCCTGTCCGGTTTCGTCGGATAGTAATCGTTAAAGTGCTTAATTCCTTGAGCGTCATAATAATATTTTAGCCGACACAATTATTCTGCAAAGTCGGAAATCCATTTTGGGCATAATTGCTAAACATTGTTAAAGGCTTAAAGATCCAAATCTTAACTTATTCCTAGAACGTAAAATAAGTATCGCAAATAAAATAATTCTGGCTCATTCAGGCCTTTAGAAGCAGTGTGCCTGATGCTGCTATACCAGCATTTCACTGTCTGCAAAGTCTCGGAATAGTTCCTAGGGATGACTCAAACCTAGCGGATTTATGCGTCGGGCACTAAGTCACCCCGAGGTCCGTTATGCTGGACCTGGGCTGGGCTCGCTACACCCAGATAGATCTACCGCTCCTGTCCCTCGGTCCTCAACGAGGATTAATGGCCTCAAGTTTCTGCCTACCCACTCACATGATCTAAGTAATAACCCTCCTTATGCTAACATACCATGTATAACATATCCATAATCATTGTAACATGTATTTCACCCCCGCAGTTTATAAAACTGAAAACAGTTAAGAGAAAAGGGGGACATGAACTCACAGTGAGCGCGTCACAAAATCAAGCAATCCAATATCCAAGTGCTGTGCAACGACCTACATGTGCTAATTCTATTAGACGGATGGCCGTGCTTTAGCTTCATAGTTTACATATTTTGGGAAACAGTTAGCAACCGTTCGTGTATATATTTGATACGCATTCTCCTTCCCAAGGATGGGGGATTAAATACATGTGTATTTATATCATTTTATTAAGTCCCCACTTAATATATTTTATTTCTTATTCCAAAATATATTTATTTTTCTCAAAAATAATATATTTCCTTTTCTCATAATATTTTCCCAAAATAATATATTGACAATATACGTGCTTATGAACACTTCCGAATAAGCGTAAGTTACGTTTTTGGTGATTAGTGGTGAATAGAAATTACCGTCCTGTAACTTATATGTTTGCCGTGAAGGCGTTTGTATTATTTCGGGCTGACAAGGTTAGTAAATATTATTTTTACTCTTAAAATAATATTTATACATTTTCACAAAATAATCATAAACGTGAGGTGACAAATATATTTACCGAATAAATATTTATCACTTTTTAGTTTTGTGAAAATCCCACCTCCGATTATTTATAAATAAAGTTGTGGCGAAAATATATTTTTGAAAACATGTCAAAGTAGTCTAACACTTGTTAAATAATTCTAAGTGTTAGATTTTAAGAAAATTTCGCCAGAGTTTCCCCTGTAACTGGAGGTGGCCACGCTTTCAAGCGTATCATTTTCTTTTACAAATCATCTCAACAATTTATCAAATCAACCAAATCAATTTTCAAACACATCAAATAGAAGACTAGAATGTAAAACCGCGTTGTTTCATGAACTTGTAGTTTTTACAAAAACTACGGTGTAGATCTCGTTATTTTTAGTGGATCTATATATAGCATAACTTAGTCTTGCAAAAACCTCGTTTTTAGAACAACTTACTTCTTACAACTTCCCGACAATTTTTTGTAAACATTGTTATTTTGTCGGATCTTTTATTCTACAAGTGTTTCTATACTTGTAGTTTATAGAAATCGTATTTGTTAACACTTTATCCATTTTTATTAAAACATGATTTTCTCGACACCCGGTCCTACGAATATACCACTTGTACATACGTAGATCGGCTTGTTTTAAATACTATTTTTTCATGTTAAAACATTTTTACACAAGTTCATGTTTCCCGTGTGGTGGAGTTTCACCTTTTAACCCTTGTACACAAGAAACAAGTGTATGTCAAGATACGTGATCCGAACAAAGTCGGGTTAAACGATGATGAGAGCCACCACATCGTAGATCAGGCCATATTAATCAACATATTCAAGTACTACGACATTTACACGCGTTTTGAGCTTTTAACCAACGATATTCACGTTTTAGCAAACTTTAAAGTTCCATCAAGCGGGTTACCGACATTCAACCGACAAATATCTTTTTAACCACTTTAGACATGACCAAAAATGAGTTTTAAACGTTATACCTCTAGCTCGGGGCTAGGGAAGAAACTAGTCGAAAACTGCGTGGATAATAGCAAACGGTAGAGGTCCTCGCGTTCCGTTTGTTCCGAGCTCCGTTGTACGTAACCACCGACACTTGTATACCCTTGGAATGTCAAGACTTGAACCGAAAAACGGATGTGGGGGTGGTGGTGATCTCGGCCGAGAGGAGGGAGAGGGAGAGGGAGAGAGAGTGAAGGTGAGGTGTGTGTGTTTGTGTGTGTGAGAGGTGATGTTATTTATAGAGAAAGTTGTCTCGATCCTCGTGCAATCCAATTAAATATTCAAAAGCGTACTCTCCTTGGCCCCACTAGTTGGCCGATTCCATTGAGTTGTAACGGTACTCGGTTCGTTTTCAATCGTTCAGTTACGGTTCAGTTTGGTTAAGTGCGTTACTTTAAGGTACTAACCTCGTTAGTTGTTTAATGCATTAGAAGCGGGTGTTAGGGTAATCAGGGACCCTAACTGGCTCAGAAAAGTACCAATATTAATTTTGGCAATATTTTTATGTTCCGGGTATTGTCCGGTTGTTCGGTCGGATAGTAATCCGTTAAAGTGCTTAAGATATCCGTTAAGCGTCATAAATAATATTTTTAGCGACACAATTTATTCTGCAAAGTGTCGGGAATAATTCCTCATATTTTGGCACTTTATTACTTAGCTAGAAGCTAGTGTGTTGATAAAAGTGCTGTGTTTCGTGCTTAAAGTTCGTTTTAGGCACATCCAAATCTCTATATCTTATTCCTAGAGACGTAATCATACAACCCTTGTATCCCTACACACACTATGGGTGTAGTAAAATAATTCTGGCTCATTCAGGCCTTTAGAGGCAGTGTTTGCCTGATGCTGGCTATACCAGCATGTTCACTGTGTATCCGTTTAGTGCTACTGTGCTTTTGTGCATCATGTTTGTCACTAAGGTTCAGTAAATAAGTAATGTAGTGACAGGAAAATCATAGTATGATGCAGACATGTATAAGTATCAACAATCAAGTAGCAGAAATCTCAGTCAAGCACAGTAATTAGGCAACAATTAATAATTAATTAAGTCGTACGGATACCTGGTTTTGTGAGGGTTGTCACATTCTCCCCCCGTTAAATAAATTTCGTCCCGAAATTTAGGTTCTGCTTGAAGAAGCAGGGTTCTTAGGAAACAGGTGGGGGTATTTCTCTTTCATTCGGTCTTCACGCTCCCAGGTGAATTCAGGACCATGTCTAGCATTCCAGCGAACTTTGACGATCTTGACACTGCTCCGGCGGGTCTTGTTAACTTTCCAATCCGTGACCTCAACAGGTTCTTCAACGAAGTGGAGCGTGTCATCAATATGAATTTCGTCGGTAGGAATGGCAACGTTAACTTGAGTTGGACTCCTCTTAAGATTGGATACATGAAATGTATCGTGAACGTTATTCAGCTCGGCAGGTAGATCCAACTTGTATGCTACTGTTCCAATCTTCTCCAAAATCTTAAAAGGACCAATGTAGCGTGGATTTAACTTCCCACGCTTCCCAAAGCGTGCTACACCCTTCCAGGGTGATACCTTCAACAAAACCATATCCCCAACCTCAAACTCTTGAGGTTTCCTTTTCAGATCTGCATAGGTCTTCTGGCGATCACGAGCCGCGCTAATGCGATCTCGGATTTGCGCGATCTTATCTGTAGTTTCCTGAACTACATCGGGACCTACCAGTTGTCTATCACCTGCGTCAGACCAACAGAGCGGCGACCTGCACTTGCGCCCATATAAAGCTTCGAATGGCGCGGCACCAATACTGGTGTGGTAGCTGTTGTTGTATGAAAACTCAACCAGGGGTAAATGCTTATCCCAGCTACCGCCTAAATCCATCACACATGCTCTCAGCATGTCTTCCAATGTCTGAATCGTCCGTTCACTTTGGCCGTCGGTCTGCGGGTGAAAAGCGGTGCTCATATTCAGCTTCGAGCCAAAAGCTTCCTGGAAGGATTGCCATATCCTTGATACGAACCTTCCATCTCTATCAGAAATAATCGAGAGAGGTACTCCATGGCGAGTGACAATTTCTCTCATGTAAATTTCAGCCAATTTGTTTGTATGATCCTTTTCACGGATAGGCAAGAAATGTGCTGATTTCGTCAAGCGATCCACTATCACCCAGATAGTGTCATGGCCCTTAGGCGTTCTTGGCAACTTTGTAACAAAATCCATGGATATATCTTCCCACTTCCACTGGGGAATTTTCGGTTGCTGCAGAAGTCCCGAAGGCTTCTGGTATTCTGCCTTAACCTTAGCGCAAGTCAAACATTGGCTCACATAAATAGCAACATCGCCTTTCATCCTAGGCCACCAATAATAATCCTTAAGATCTTGGTACATCTTATCCGCTCCCGGGTGGATAGAGTACCGTGACTTGTGAGCTTCATCAAAAATAACTTCTCTTAAATCACCAAACAAAGGAACCCAAATCCTTTTCTCAAAACATAACGTTCCTTCCCTGTTTGGAACCAATATCTTCTCCATCCCACGGAGATATTCTTTCTCAAGGTTCTCCTCCTTGAGAGCTTCTTTTTGCGCTGCTCGAATGCGTGAGGAAAGATCGGTTTGGATAATCATTTCCATAGCCCTAACCCTTATGGGCTTGATTCTCTCCTTGCGACTTAGGGCATCGGCGACCACATTCGCCTTCCCTGGATGATACTTGATCTCGCAGTCGTAATCGTTCAGCAACTCAACCCATCGCCTTTGCCTCATATTCAACTCCTTCTGGTTGAATATATGCTGGAGGCTTTTGTGATCTGTAAAGATCGTACACTTCGTACCGTAAAGGTAGTGTCTCCAAATCTTCAAAGCAAAAATCACTGCGCCTAGCTCCAAATCGTGCGTGGTATAGTTCTTTTCGTGCACTTTCAGCTGGCGTGATGCGTAGGCGATAACCTTTTGACGTTGCATCAACACACAACCCAATCCTTGACGCGAAGCGTCGCAGTATACCACAAAATCGTCGGTACCTTCCGGTAGAGCTAAGATTGGCGCGTTGCAAAGCTTATCCTTCAACAACTGAAATGCTTCATCCTGTTTGATTCCCCAATCAAACTTTTTATCCTTTTGCATGAGGAGCGTCAACGGCTGAGCGATCTTTGAAAAATCCTCAATAAATCTTCGATAATAACCAGCCAAACCCAAGAATTGCCGGATCTCGGTTGGCGTCTTTGGCGCTTCCCAATTCTTGATCGCCTCGATCTTGGTTGGATCCACATGAATTCCACTTTCATTTACCACGTGCCCAAGGAATTGCACGTCTCTCAGCCAAAACTCACACTTAGAGAATTTGGCATACAACTGCTCCTTCTTCAGTAGCTCTAAGATAGCTCTGAGGTGTTGCTCGTGTTCTGCCTTCGTCTTTGAGTAGATCAAGATGTCGTCGATGAACACAATCACGAACTTATCCAGGTACGGCTTACAAACTCGGTTCATCAAATCCATGAACACTGCAGGTGCGTTTGTTAAACCAAACGGCATGACAAGGAACTCGTAGTGCCCATAACGAGTTCTGAAGGCTGTCTTCGGGATACTTTCTTCCTGTATCCGGAGCTGATGGTATCCAGATCGAAGATCGATCTTTGAGTAGAAACTTGAACCTTGAAGTTGGTCGAACAGATCATCAATCCTTGGCAAAGGATACCTATTCTTGATCGTCAGCTTGTTCAATTCTCTGTAGTCAATGCACATACGGAAACTACCATCCTTCTTCTTGACAAACAAGACTGGAGCTCCCCAAGGCGAGAAGCTTGGTCGAATAAAACCCTTATCCAACAACTCTTGAAGTTGTGTTGGCAGTTCTTGCATCTCAGATGGAGCAAGTCTGTAGGGTGCCTTAGCCACAGGCGCAGCGCCCGGAACTAAGTCGATGCGAAATTCCACTTGCCTCTGAGGCGGCAAGCCAGGCAAATCTTCTGGAAAGACTTCCGGATATTCCCTTACGACAGGGATGTCTTCGATCTTCGGCTCAGCAGCCTTTTTATCCACGATGTGTGCTAGGAAAGCAACACATCCTTTCTTCAGACACTTCCTTGCTTTCAGACAGCTGATAATCCGCAACGGCGTCTCACGCTTCTCTCCATGAACAACAATGGTCTCACCATCGTCGGTCGGAATACGGATAATCTTCTCGCGACAAACAATCTCTGCTTTGTTACTTGCTAACCAATCCATCCCTACTACCACGTCAAAGCTCCCCAACTGGACTTGTAGTAGATCGAGAGCAAACTCACGCTCTCCTAACTCGATTACGCAACCTCTAATCACTTCATTGGCTTCTATTAACTTCCCATTAGCTAACTCGATTGAATAAGGAATATCTAACTTACTAGCGGCTAAACCAAGCGTGTTCTTAAATTCTAGCGATACGAAGCTATAATCGGCACCAGTATCAAACAAAACAGACGCATAGCGTTGGTTTACAGGGAACGTACCAGTAACGACATTGGGATCCTGGCGCGCTTCCCTGGCCTCCATGTTGAAAACTCTTCCACGAGCTTGGGTCAATTCCGGGCAGTTCCTCTTGAAGTGCCCTTGATCTCCACAGTTAAAACATCCGGGCCTCTGCCCGTTTCCACCGTTGTTTCCAGCTTGGTGGTTTCCCTGGTTTCGGTTCACGGTGCCTGCTTGGTTAGCACGGTTTCCATTTCCTCCTTGATTTCCTTGTGGGCGGTTCCCATTACCACCACGGTTGTTTCTATTCCCATTTCCTCCTTGGCCTCCCCGGCCAGCATTAGCCCAACAGAAATCTCTCGTATGTCCAGTCTTCCCACAAGACTCACAAACCCTTAGACTGCAGCGACCAGAATGATGTTTTTGACATGAGTTGCACTTGGGCTGTGCACCCATGTATCCCCTGCTTTTCTTTCCACCACCAACTGAATCTTGAGCTGGTGCATTCGCTTCTCCCTTCTTGACCACCGTCCCGGTGCTTTGTTTGAAACTTGAAAACTTCCGCTTATTACCACTAGATGACTCCACATGAGTCTCCTTTTTCTTGGGTTCAATCTCATCGAACTTGTTTAACCGAATCGCTTCTTCAGTAAGAGCCACACTGAGATCAATGGCTTCTGTGATGGTTGCGGGTTTGGAAGAAGTCACCATACTGATTATCTGAGGAGCCAATCCCCAGATGAAGCGCTCAACCCTTTTAAACTCGGGCGTAACCATATAAGGTACCACGTGAGACAGATCGTGGAATCTCTGAACATATTCCGCTATCTTCGACCCTTCCATCTTTAAGTGCCAAAACTCAGTTTCAAGCTTTTGAATCTCCGCGCGAGAGCAGTACTTCCTTCGCATAAGCTCTTTCAATTCGGCCCAAGACAGGGCGTAGGCGGCAGCTTCGCCTAGAGTTTGCACTTGAAGGTTCCACCAAGATAGGGCTCCATCTAGAAACAGCCCTGAAATGTAAGTGACCTGCTGGTCGATCGCACATTTGCTCATACGAATGGTGGAATCAGTCTTCTCTGCCCAACGAACGAAGGCAACAGCACCACCCGTGCCGTCGAAGTTTGTGGGCTTACAGTCCAGAAACTGCTTGAAGGTGCACCCTGCACATTCGTTTCAATATAGGGACTGCATTAGCAATTGTTACAGGAATCCGATTAGACCATGGTACGTCGTAAAGACTTAGGGTTACCATGAGTGGGATTCTGGTTGCCATTGCCGTTGGAGCTACTCCAGCTGGGTCCTCCCTGCGATGCAGCATACTGAGCAATCGCGGCAGCAATGATTCCTTGCAGTTCTTCTTGAGTCGTGGGCATCGGCTGCGGTTGACGTCTTGGTGCCATTTTCTAAAGATGCGTACGTCGATTAGGCCATAGAAATCATACGTATATAGTAATAGTAATAGCATATAACATCTCATGTTATCAATATATCACACACAACATCCCATGTCCAACATCCCATGTCCAAATATAAAAATAATCAATCAAGTAAATCAGATATGATGAGAATGCGGCGATTGCATATATATCAAGACCATAAGCATAGTAAGTGTGTTAGTACATCCATCAATCACCTAGGGGTTACATCACCCCTGTACAAAATACATCATATCAGTGTTACATACAAACAATACATCACATGTATCAACAAAAATCTGTGTGGTCAAATGGTCTTCAAAAGCTGTGCATAACAATCGCGGCTGTCTCACCGGTGTCTACCCTGGTAACGTCGATGATCTCTAGAATGGTGGTGGTGGTGGAGGATAATGTAGGCGGCGAAAGAGAAGCCAATCCTCCTCCAAGGCCTGCTGGGTGCGGATCACGGATGCAATCTGCTGCTCTAGGATCGAAAGTCGAGCAACAATGTCAGGAGGAAATGATCGAAATGGCTGAGCAGATGAGGATGACGGACCAAGATATGGACCAAAAGACAACTGAGCTCTCTCGAGCTCCTGCAAACGCTGAGAATGGGAATCATGCTGGTGTACAAATGACATCAAAAGATCCTCAATAGTATGGCCCAAATGAAATGGGTGGTATGGATCTGTGGGTGGCATGGGTGAGGAAGAGGACCAAAGTAATGGCGCGCTGGTAAGATCGATAGGTGCAACAGAAGATGGGATGGATGCTAACTGAGGCATGACAGGTAATGGCATCGGTACATGGCCAAATGGATGGGCGGAAGAGCCCTCTCCAGGCCCCGCTGGAGGTATGACAGAAGGAATCTGAAACGAGAACTCAGGATGGTGAGCATCAGTGCGGTGAGGAGGAAGCGGCGGAACATCCTCGTCAGCCGGTATCCAACCGTGCTGAGCCTCCTCGTCAGGGGGATCCATGTGCTCTGCAAACAGAGCATGCTCGGGCTCAATAGGCAAGGGATCAACAGGAGCTAAAACAGGATCAACGTGAGCAACAACAGGATCAATATGATCGACATGAGGGTCAACTGGAATGTCAGCGATCAGAGGGTCAACAAGAGGATCAACAACATGGTCAGCATCTAACAAAGGAATATCATCAACAGGAACATCGCCAAGTGGCTGACCCGCCAAAATAGGATCAACAGGAACATCAGCATGTGCCAAACCATGCTCATGTGCGGGATCGAAAGCAGCGGCCTGCTCTGGAGCTACTGCAGGCTCGGGATCGTCAAACGCCATATCGAAGTCAAAGTCCGGATCGATAGGATCAAAAGGGTCGGCAGGGTCAACGGGGTCCTCTACAGGCTGGTCCATATGAACGAACTCAATATCACGATCTGGATCGAATCCAGGGGGAAATATAGGGTCAGAATCCTCGATATCGTCATGCTCAAAAACAAAGCTCGGCATAGGGGCGGCAGATGACGCCTGGTCAGGATCCGAGTCATGAACGAAAAGCTGCGTGCTCGCCACATGTGATGGAGCAGATGCCACAGACTCAAAGGAGTCTGGAGCTGGAGAATGAACAGGCGAGTCTCCGGCAGGAGCACCGGCGATCATCAAAAGACCGCCAGCGGGCAAAAGAGCTGGGTCAGGATCCTCGTCCTCGTATAGCTCATCATCGAAAAGATCAATATCGTCACCAGCCTCGGCATCAAGCATAAGCTCATAAGCTGGGTAGGATGCAAGAGGAATCGGGGCGGGAATCACAGCGAGAGGAAGATCCGCAGCAGGACCACCAACGATGGGCTCATCGACGCCGTCAGGTAGTGCGAATGGCTGAAAGTCGTCGTCGTCTGTACTGGTATAATCCGAGGTGTGCACCTCGTGCTCTGATGACATACTCTCGTCTGACTCCATGGGTCGGGGTCCAGTAGTGTCCGAATCTCCTGTATCTGAGGTATCCATGAGTCTGTAATACAATCACAGGTATGTACAAATATCAGTAAATCAGGTAATCACACAAGTTACCACATAATAATCACATATTCCTCCTAGTCCCACTAGCCTCCCAGCCTCCCAGACTGTTCTTCCTAGTCCCACTAGCTAACTTTTCTCAGCCTCCCAGACTGACTCCCTAGTCCCACTAGACAAACATTTCCCAGCCTCCCAGACTGACTCCCTAGTCCCACTAGACAACTACCTCGATCGATTGGATCGAGCCTCGACCTCCCAGACCGAGCCTCAGCCTCCCAGACTGAGCCTAAAATAATAAAATATGCTCAACATTTGTTTATAAAAAGTTTTGGATCTGGACTTAAGTGGTATGCAGAAAAACATTTTCGTGAGAGCCCTAGTGATCATAGTCTAGACTCAAAATGAACCCTAGTTCGCTATGATCAGAGCTCTGATACCAAGCTGTCACACCCTGGCTTTGCGGAAGCGTGGTTAATTTGGTGTGACTTCTTAATACCATAGCTTAACCATAACAAGCTATATGAATTTAAAATCATGCAAAGTCATCCATTGAAAATAAAATTGTCAAACATTGTCTAAATGGGTAAACACCCAACAACCATTACTTGTCTTAAACAGTACAACTACTACCATAATGCAAACAAAATAATCATGGTTCAGGGGCCATGGCTTGTCCAGGAAAGAGCCATGAGCCTTGAACCCCGGATGACTCTGAATCTAAATGCAGCGGGAAATCCTGCCAAACCGTGCCAGATCCTTAATTCCCTGAAATACATGTAAGTTGAAAAATCAACAATAATGTTGAGCGAGTTCATGCGAAAATGAGTAAATAAACCTTTATCTTTATCAAAAACCCTGGTATGTAGCAAATAAGGAAATAAAAGAGATCACCAATGGGTTGCAAGTCCACTGATATGTGTGAAGTGCAAGTAGGGATGACTCAAACCTAGCGGATTTATGCGTCGGGCACTAAGTCACCCCGAGGTCCGTTATGCTGGACCTGAGGCTGGGCTCGCTACACCCAGATAGATCTACCGCTCCTGTCCCTCGGTCCTCAACGAGGATTAATGGCCTCAAGTTTCTGCCTACCCACTCACATGATCTAAGTAATAACCCTCCTTATGCTAATCATACCATGTATAACATATCCATAATCATTGTAACATGTATTTCACCCCCGCAGTTTATAAAACTGAAAACAGTTAAGAGAAAAGGGGGACATGAACTCACAGTGAGCGCGTCACAAAATCAAGCAATCCAATATCCAAGTGCTGTGCAACGACCTACATGTGCTAATTCTATTAGACGGATGGCCGTGCTTTAGCTTCATAGTTTACATCATTGGAAACAGTTAGGCAACCGTTCCGTGTATATATTTGATACGCATTCTCCTTCCCAAGGATGGGGGATTTAAATACATGTGTATTTATATCATTTTATTAAGTCCCACTTAATATATTTTATTTCTTATTCCAAAATATATTTATTTTTCTCAAAAATAATATATTTCCTTTTTCTCATAATATTTTCCCAAAATAATATATTGACAATATACGTGCTTATGAACACTTCCGAATAAAGCGTAAGTTACGTTTTGGTGATTAGGTGGTAATAGAAATTACCGTTGTAACTTATATGTTTGCCGTGAAGGCGTTTGTATTATTTCGGGCTTGACAAGGTTAGTAAATATTATTTTTACTCTAAAAATAATATTTATACATTTTCACAAAATAATCATAAACAGTGAGGTGACAAAATATATTTACCGAATAAATATTTATCACTTTTAGTTTTGTGAAAATCCCACCTCCGATTATTTATAAATAAAGTTGTGGCGAAAATATATTTTTGAAAACATGTCAAAGTAGTCTAACACTTGTTAAATAATTCTAAGTGTTAGATTTTTAGAAAATTTCGCCAGAGTTTCCCCTGTAACTGGAGGTGGCCACGCTTTCAAGCGTATCATTTTCTTTTACAAATCATCTCAACAATTTATCAAATCAACCAAATCAATTTTCAACACATCAAATAGAAGACTAGAATGTAAAACCGCGTTGTTTCATGAACTTGTAGTTTTTACAAAAACTACGGTGTAGATCTCGTTATTTTTAGTGGATCTATATATAGCATAACTTAGTCTTGCAAAAACCTCGTTTTTAGAACAACTTACTTCTTACAACTTCCCGACAATTTTTTGTAAACATTGTTATTTTGTCGGATCTTTTATTCTACAAGTGTTTCTATACTTGTAGTTTATAGAAATCGTATTTGTTAACACTTTATCCATTTTTATTAAAACATGATTTTCTCGACACCCGGTCCTACGAATATACCACTTGTACATACGTAGATCGGCTTGTTTTAAATACTATTTTTCATGTTAAAACATTTTTACACAAGTTCATGTTTCCCGTGTGGTGGAGTTTCACCTTTTAACCCTTGTACACAAGAAACAAGTGTATGTCAAGATACGTGATCCGAACAAAGTCGGGTTAAACGATGATGAGAGCCACCACATCGTAGATCAGGCCATATTAATCAACATATTCAAGTACTACGACATTTACACGCGTTTTGAGCTTTTAACCAACGATATTCACGTTTTAGCAAACTTTAAAGTTCCATCAAGCGGGTTACCGACATTCAACCGACAAATATCTTTTTAACCACTTTAGACATGACCAAAAATGAGTTTTAAACGTTATACCTCTAGCTCGGGGCTAGGGAAGAAACTAGTCGAAAACTGCGTGGATAATAGCAAACGGTAGAGGTCCTCCGCGTTCCGTTTGTTCCGAGCTCCGTTGTACGTAACCACCGACACTTGTATACCCTTGGAATGTCAAGACTTGAACCGAAAAACGGATGTGGGGGTGGTGGTGATCTCGGCCGAGAGGAGGGAGAGGGAGAGGGAGAGAGAGTGAAGGTGAGGTGTGTGTGTTTGTGTGTGTGAGAGGTGATGTTATTTATAGAGAAAGTTGTCTCGATCCTCGTGCAATCCAATTAAATATTCAAAAGCGTACTCTCCTTGGCCCCACTAGTTGGCCGATTCCATTGAGTTGTAACGGTACTCGGTTCGTTTTCAATCGTTCAGTTACGGTTCAGTTTGGTTAAGTGCGTTACTTTAAGGTACTAACCTCGTTAGTTGTTTAATGCATTAGAAGCGGGTGTTAGGGTAATCAGGGACCCTAACTGGCTCAGAAAAGTACCAATATTAATTTTGGCAATATTTTTATGTTCCGGGTATTGTCCGGTTGTTCGGTCGGATAGTAATCCGTTAAAGTGCTTAAGATATCCGTTAAGCGTCATAAATAATATTTTTAGCGACACAATTTATTCTGCAAAGTGTCGGGAATAATTCCTCATATTTTGGCACTTTATTACTTAGCTAGAAGCTAGTGTGTTGATAAAAGTGCTGTGTTTCGTGCTTAAAGTTCGTTTTAGGCACATCCAAATCTCTATATCTTATTCCTAGAGACGTAATCATACAACCCTTGTATCCCTACACACACTATGGGTGTAGTAAAATAATTCTGGCTCATTCAGGCCTTTAGAGGCAGTGTTTGCCTGATGCTGGCTATACCAGCATGTTCACTGTGTATCCGTTTAGTGCTACTGTGCTTTTGTGCATCATGTTTGTCACTAAGGTTCAGTAAATAAGTAATGTAGTGACAGGAAAATCATAGTATGATGCAGACATGTATAAGTATCAACAATCAAGTAGCAGAAATCTCAGTCAAGCACAGTAATTAGGCAACAATTAATAATTAATTAAGTCGTACGGATACCTGGTTTTGTGAGGGTTGTCACACTTGCGGGGCTGGGAGTAGATCTTGATGAGCAGTGGTAGGAGCTGCGGTGTTACGGGGACCATAGCGATAGTTGGCAGTGAAATGACCGTACAAATTGCAATGAGTGCAGAAACGACATGCAAGACCCACCGAATGATGATATGAGCATGTCGGGCAGAGCGGGTGGGGACCTTTGTATGCACGCTTCGCTGGCGGTGCTTGAGTAACTGGTGCTGGTCGATGATGAGGCTGCTGCTGAGCCGGTACGGCTTGCAGAGGAGCAGCAGTGGTAGTGACTGCACAGTTCTTGTTGCTGGAGCTGCTGTTGTTGTGCTTCTTCTTGCGGCGTGATGACTTGGATGATTGAGCAGTGACGGTGTTGGCGGTCGATGCAGTGGTCGCTTGATGCAGAGACTTGGAGGGCTTATCCCAGAAACCAGCTTTTACTCGCTTGTCGTTGATCTCGGCGCCAAGCAAGTAAGTCTCTTCAATTGATGAGGTCTTCGCTGCGTGAACAAAGTCGGCAACACAGTCGTGCAGAGCTCGAATGTACTTCTTGATGGCCATATCTGACGTCTTGACTTGATCGGGACAGATAATGCTGAGCTGCTTAAAGCGAGCAGTCAGGACAGCGCTGTCTCCATCCTTCTGCTTAATGTTTCAAAACTCGTCCTCCAGCTTTTAGCGTTCATCGGGAGGGCAGAATTCGTCCATCATAATGGCTTTCAGCTCTTCCCAACTCAGCTCATAAGCTGCATCATTCCCGCGTTTGTTTCGTTCGGCTGTCCACCGGTCTAGAGCTCGGGACTGGAAGACGCCGGTTGCGTTTAGGGTACGGAGATTTTCTAGACAGCCGCTTTGGCGCAGAGTGACTTCGACGGAATCAAACCATTGAAACATAGATGTTGGGCTATCTTCTCCGGTGAATTCCTTTGGTCTGCATGCCTTGAACTGTTTGAAGCTGAAAACAGTCTTGGCAGCATTTTTGGGAGCTTGAGTTCTCGACTCCTCAGATGATTTGCTGACGTTCTCATACACCTCGCTCACAGCCTTGGCTACCTGCTTGGCGATGATAGCAGCAAGACGTTTGTCTCTCTTTTCTTGGCGAGTAAGTGGGGTTCGGTGTCCAGATAACGACATTGTCTGCAACAGACATCGTCGTAGGTCTCAGACACATCAAAATCGAATCTCACCTCACACGTCTACTACTTACTAAAGCTCAGGAACACGTTGAAACATGTATTACACAAACACATAAGCACATAACCACAGATTCATATAATCACAGAAGCACGTAAGCACGTAGAGCACGTAGGGCATAGAAACATAGAACACAGAAGCACATATGCATTCAATCACAGAGGCCGTCAGAATACAAAAACTTATCTTTCAAAGCTCGCGAGTCGATTGCGTATAGTGTGTCGAATAGTATAGTATAGCGTACAGCATAATGCCGTTCAGATTGTAGCGACCTGTTAGCGTTTTTGGGATAGAAGTGCAATGCGGGTTGTGTGTGTCGATCGAAGTGAGAGCAAAAATCGAATAAGTCTCAAAATTTCAAACATATAAATAGTTAAATACATGTAAACACATAAAATCAACGAGTCATCAGAGTCAGCAGTTGCGGGCTCAGAATCGAAACACATAAGATCGAGAAAGAGATTGTCTGCGGCTATTAGACATTGACTACCCAAAGCGTTTCGACTATTCTCAAAAACTTGTCATCGCATTCCGACTTTCGAAATTGGCCTCTGCCTCGATTCTTGGGCATTCGGCGCGCATCCCTTGAGCCATACTCGTGAGTTCAGGTCGTTGGAGTCCGTCGAGGCTTTGGTGAGAGTTTTGGTAAAGTTTATGGACAGCCGTCAAGGTTAGGGTTTCACCCTTGGCTTGACAACTTCACCTTGATTTTAGTAAAATAGAGGAGATTATTCATCAAAATATGGATTTCACTCCTGATTTGGTATAATTCTCCCGTTGAACAAGCGTTCGTTATTGAAAAGAATGAAGAAATCATTGATAAGTTGATAAAACAGCATTGATCAAGCAATTTAGTCGAGAGTTTGCGGTTTTCACACCTAATCTTGGCTAAATCACCTGTCTTTATTGAAAACTTGAGTGTAGTGATAGTGTAGTGTAGGCGAGAAATAGCGGAATATATATAGCACATAAGCTCGGTCTGTTGGTTCCTAACTATAGTCTAGGTCTCTAAGACACCGACCCGGACTAGGTCGAGTCTTGCCTAATTCCCTATAGTTATGGCTCTGATACCAATCAGTTACACCCCAACCGATGGCGGAATCATCGGGGCTTGGCACTGAGCGAAACAGATTGTCCAGAAGTTTCCATAACATTTATCATTACTATTCAATTTAAATAATACGTCCCATACCGTATCTAAAACAGTAAAATAAATATTACAGACAAAAATCCAGGCAAATATTCTGTTCCGACAACTCAGATTTAAATGAACAGCAATTGTTTATCTGCTTCTAGAGACCCTTAATTTGACCACTACAGACAACTATTTGTTGGGCTCTAGAGCTTTATTCTAGCCTCGCTTTCCAAGAAGATAAGCATCTTAAACACCTGTCACATACGTTAAAATAAAGTCAATAGATAGAATGTAAAGGTGAGCATACAAGTTTGATAATAGCATAATAGAGTTCGAAATAGATTACGCATAACTAGCACATACACAGAGGAAAACGAAGCATGTTAATTATCGATATGGATCTATCGATACCAATGACTGCGGGTTGACTGCCCGAGGCAGTTCGCAATACATGATTACCACCGTAATCCATGCAAGTAATTGTCCTTAACAACCCCCGTGTGAACAGGTGCTGAGTCCAAACTATAGTACTATCGTCGTTAAGGCAGGTAGACAACATTCTACGTGTAACATAACAACAAGCATTCATTTAGTCACGTAATACATGCGGTAACGATTAGCGTTTAAAATGTTGCGTAGTGTGTTTGATGTGATTTCGTATAAGTAAGGTATGTAACACCCAAAAGTGCTGAAAGCAAAAAGGGATCGAGTATACTCACAGCGGTTGATGGATTGAAGGGAGCGCTTGAGAGTAGGGTTAGCCTGAATAGTTCGATAGCATAGCGATAAGCAACGTGTAAAACGGAAAACAAGTGCTGAAGGGTCGAACAGCTGGTCGATCGGACGGTAGTCCAATCGGACGGCTGACCGTTCGGTTGACAGTCCGTTCGGACAGTTGTCCGGTCAGTCGGAAGGCCGATCGGATGGCTGTTCGAGTGGAATGTTTCTTCCTTTGAGAAGGATGTGTTTGTGTATGATGGCTTGGATTTTGAAGTTTTCGTTGTAGCATTTGAAAACATTGAAGTATCCTTACCTTTCAGGTCGGTCGATTGGACGGTCGTTCGATCGGCCGGTAACCTGATCTGTTAGGTACTTTTAGCAAGACAAGTTCTCAGCAGGGTGCCACCTGATCGGACAGCTGTTCGATCGGGTGGCATTCCTAGTGCATTGAACATGTTGAAAATCGTCTAAGTGTTGAAGTATAGTATCTCATGATCTGAAGAGTAATCCGATCGGACGGTAGTCCGATCGAACAGCTGTTCGTTCAATACTATTCTTTAAAACAAATTGATTAAGTGTGGGGCCATGTGTTAGCCGATCGGCTGGCCAGTCGATCGACTGACTGTCCGATCGGCTAGCTGTCCGTTCGGACAGGAGTCCGATCGGTCAGCATCCTGACCTGATCAGCCTGTTCATCTAACACTTGGTTGTTCTGATTGTTTGTCATTATATCGAGGTGTTTTGACAACGAGTCGAACCATAGAACCCTCGTTCTTACTTGTTTCTCCTGTTCGGACAGGAATCACCCAAATCCGGCCGGTGAACTATTCAGAACGGAGTTTAACGTTTAACCTGAAATCGGTGAACCTCATGGATAGAATCCGGATCTTGAATCATGCTACCACCGGAATGATTAGCAAGTCGGCAAAAGCTCCGTTTCTATCGGTTTTGAAGGCATTGAGTGTAAAAGAATTGAAAGAAAGTTGGAAACCCATCTTTCAATCCTTTTCACCATGTAAATATTTAGATCTATGAAAGATCTTTGTTTGTTCATGTGGAAATTGGCTAGATCCAAGTTATTCTTGGTGGATTGATGATAATACGATAGAGTTTCCTATTCAAATTACTTTTAATCCCAACTACTATATCAACATACAAACATCTATATCTCGCACTATCTCTTCTCCACCAATTATCATAATTCGATTTCGATTGAGTTTGATTGGGTTTCGATTTCGAGTCGAGTTTTGATTGATTACCACACATAACATAAAGTAAACATGCACAAGTAACACATAAGGCACACACACACGTATAATAACACCAAGGTTGCACAATTCGAGTTTCGAGTTCGATGATGATTAGATTAGTTCGAGTACTGATTAATTGACTTTATCGCATTGTTACATCCTATAATTAATTATTCCAAATAATACAACTAACGTAAACATAAAATAGACTAACTACCGTCAAAGAAGTCAAACAGGGATTGAGCAAGGAGAGACAGATCGCAATTAGCGATCTTTTCTTCCTTTGACTTCAATCTTGACTTTGACTTTGAGCTTCAGAAACACGGGGTGTTACACTTCTGCACACAGGGCCATGCCCAGCGGACACGGGGGTGTGGTCAACTAATGCAGACAAACTGCAACTAATGAAGAAAGAGAAAGTGGATGGACACGGGGCCGTGCCCAATAGACATGGGGTCGTGTCCGGGCTTCTGTGCAGGCTATAAATAGGGGTGCTTGGTTCACTTCAAAGGCATCCCTTGGCAAATAAATGTGCACAAAATGCAACATATAAATTACATCAATTGTGGCATAAAACTAACCCTTTTTTAGTAATAATGTTGGAAAAAAGTGTGCTTTTGTCTTCCTTTTGTATTTTCAGGATTAAATGATCTCAAATAGACAAAAGAAGCAAAAAGACAGCTGAATCTAACATAAATACAAGAAAATGAACAGAACGTGGCATGCCCGACCTCCCGACAACATCTTGCCAAGCAAAACAAGAAGAAAGAAGCCTGAACACGTCCCATGCTCAGCGAGCACGGGGGCGTGCCCAAGTATCAGCAGAAAAGACAAAGTGGTATAAGCTTCCATCGCCCACCACGAGGTCGTGCTCAGTGGGCATGGGGCCGTGGTCAACTATAAGATTCGCGGAATCAAGGCAAATTTTGATAGTACAGATATGCTTCTGCACACAGGGTCGTGCTCAGCGGACACGGGGGCGTTGTCAACTAATGCAGACAAACTGCATTTAATGAAGAAAGAGAGGAGGCTGGACACGGGGCCGTGTCCAGCGGACACGGGGCCGTGCTCGAGCTTCTGTTCAGCCTATAAATAGGAGTGCTTGGAGCTCTTGCAACTCATCCCTTGGCACACCACCTCTCTCACACTTCACCCACCACCCACCACCATCACAACACCATCATCCACCACCATCATCCATTGTCCATCATAGAGTGTGTGAGTCGTCTCGGGATCCAATATTGATCATAAGAGTTCTTGACAATCAAAGGCCATGTTTGCCTAAGTCTCTTACATCACTTGGTGAAGACAAGTGTTTAGTGTAATACTTTTTATTTTTAATCTTTTGCACTTTTTAATTGGTTTTGTATTGATGACTTTAATTACTAGTTCTTATGTTGAAGGTGATTCTTCCTTATCGTTTGTCTGTGGTGTCTTGGCATTATTTTACTGTCTATATAAAATAAAAGATTTTCACCATTCATATCTCCACGGTCTATATGGAGATATGTTGGCCACCTCTGCGCGATGCTTGGCTAACCAATCCATACCCACAATAATGTCGAAGCTTCCAAGTTGCATAGGCGTGAGGTCAATAGGAAAAAGATGGGCGCTAAGGTTCAACTGGCAGTTGCGAAGAACAGAATCAAGAACAACGGGTTCACCATTCGCAACCTCGACTGTCAAAGGCTTACCTAGTTTCGTTCTAGACACGCGAAGCAATGGCTCAAAAGATAATGACACAAAACTCTTATCGGCCCCTGAATCAAAAAGGACAGATGCAGGTTGATTATTAAAAAAGAACGTACCGTTCACCACATCATTGTCTGCTTGCGCCTCTGGTGCATTCATGTTGAAAGCTCGCCCACGAGTCTGAGCCTGAACTGGATTCGCATTCACCAATCTTGGACACTGATTACGGTAGTGGGTCAGATCCCCACAGTTGTAACAAGAACCTGGTGGGAAGTGAGGTCGTGCTGCTTGACCTTGTTGCTGAGCAAGAGGCTGAGCAACTTGGTGAGCTGGGTTCTGAGCTGCCCGATTCTGATTGACAGGAATGCGGCATGTAGCAGCAAGATGACCAGGTCTGCCACAGTTGGTGCATTGACGACATTGGAGGTGTGGCTAATGATGACCGTTACACCTGTTGCACAAAGGTGCATTGCCAAGATAAGGCCTCTTGGCAGGTTGTTGCGCAGGCTGATTTTGTGCAGCTTGAGCCTGTGAAGTAACGGCATAGTTTTGAGAAGCCTTCCGCTTCCTAGAACCCTTTGAGGAACCCGCATCATTTCCCTTCTTGTTTTTAACTTTCTTGCTATCCTTCTTTTCAGACTCCTGCTTCTTACCCTTCTTGTCACCCTTTCTGTGCAACTTACCCTTTCGAATCTGCGACTCAGTCAATGTCGCAGATAACTCGATCGCCTGACGGATGGTGGTAGGATTACTACCAGTAACGATGTCTTGCACGGAGTCAGGTAGACCATCAATGTATCTCTCGATAGCCTTATCGAGTGGGGTAACCATTGTTGGGCAAAGCAAGCTTAACTCCTCATACCTGTCAGTATACGCCCTGTGCTCACCACTTTCCTGCTTCAAATCATCAAATTCCCTCTCCAACGCTCGCGGTTCATGACGAGGACAAAACTCCCTCATCATAAGAGTCCTCAGTTCAGCCCATGTTTGTGCAAGAGTAACTTCTGCACCACAGTCTCTCATAACCTCGTTCCACCATGTAAGCGCCCTCTTCTGAAACACGCTTGAAGCAAACTCGACCTTCCGATTCTCATGACACAGAATGTGGCAGAATGTACTCTCAATGCTCTCGAACCATTGAAGGAGCCCAGTTGCCCCTTCGGTACCACTGAACTTGAGTGGTTTAGCCGAATTGAAACTCATGAAGTTACAAGGAGCATTATGATTGTTGTTGGCTTGGTTCACTTGAGCTATAATGTTTGGGAGTGCGGCAGCCATGTGTTGTGCCAGAATATCTGCCATTTCGGCATTGGTTAACGGGTTTTCACGTCGAGGAGGCATGTTAAAAAGAGGAAACATGAGAGGAAACGAGTGAGATGATTAGATGAAAAGAACGAGAGGAAACAAAATCAACAAAGGCAAAGATGGTGGTCATTCGTCTGTATCACAAAGCAAACAAATGACACACAGTGACTAATCAAAGTAAATGGATCCATAAACAATGCTTAGCGAAGACATGCTCGCCTATAAGTGAACACTCACCCCAGGAGTTCCCAGGTAAGAGTGACTGGTCCGATTATGTGGATTTGTACGAACACTCTAGCCATAGACAGAAAACACAGGGTACAGGCATTCACCCTTCCAGCTTGCACGTGTTCACACTATTTAGAACCCAAAACTTTGACGAGATTTTGAAAACTTGGAAGGCACAAGGCCAAAAGAATCATTAAAAAATAAATGATAAAATTTCAAAATCAATTTGAAAAATCAAAAAGGGTTCAAAACCATATAATAAAATATTTTAAAACAGAAGGTTGTTTTTCAAAAATCGTTTCAGAAAATTGGGTTCACGTTTTGGTGATCACCTAAGGATAGGTGAAATGCATGTTTTAAGATCTAAACACAAGACAACTTGTGTTGGGGTCCTAGAAAGGTTATAGTCTAGGTCAAAGCATTACTAATAACCTAATTCCCTATAACCATTGGCTCTGATACCAACTCTTCTGTCACACCCCGACCATGTAAAACATCAAATTGTGGCGGAAACGTCGGGGAGTGTTGTAACAGAATTATTGTTCCACAACCATGGTAATTAAAATAATATTTTATTCATTAAACAAACGAGTTTCATTGTCTTAAACAAAAGATACAAGAGTACATCGTATAAATTAAACTAAGTCTATCTTCATTTTAAGTCTCTAAGGCACAGGTCCGCCCTAGTGACACGATCATCATCCTAAGCAACAGCTCCTGAAACACATGTGAATATAGGTACGTCAGCATAAAAATGCCTGTGAGTAACATAGGTTTTGAAAAGTATGATTCATGACTTAGGTTTAAGAAAAGTGTTTGATAAAAGTTAGTCACGAACCTTGTAAAATGTTTTTTGTAAGTCATTTGAAAAGCGATAAAATCAGAAAAATAAAAGAATAATGTATGGTTAAATGAATAACCAGGTAAAATAAGTTGTATAAAACAAATTGTTTTGTAAAACAAAGTCTTGTGAAAAATATGTTATATGTATAAAATGTATAAGTTTAAATTGAGTGATTTAAATAACGCTACGACATGTAATATAATACAAGCATTTATATATAGGAAGTACCAGCGGCGTATCCACCATGCTTGTATCATATTGCACACATATCGTTACTTAAGTCATTTAAACAACCACCAATGTATAAAGTCCATGTTTAAACCAACCATCAAATGTTCTTGTCTAAATCATTGTCATATGTTTAAAAGTCCAAAATGTAGTCATGTAGTCATGTATGTGTAACAAATGTTATGTATGTTAAGTAAAATGTGTTCACTTAAACCAAATGTATAAATGTACAAAACAAAGTACTTTGAGTATATCAAAAAGTTATGTTTTGCAAAGTAAAAGCATGTTTTAAATGATACAAACATTTATGTGGTAAGTTAACGCATACATTCAAGCCTCGAGACAGACGGATAACCCTAAGTAAAGGTTATCAAAAGAAATGTTTTCGGATTCAGTCACTCCGTGCACCCAAACAAACCTAGGATGTCAGGAACGGGATTTGTCAAGTCCTATGGTACCATAACTTACTACCGAGCGGCGTAGCTAATGTTAATGAATGTATATAAGTCCCGTTTATGCAAACCAAATGTTATACCAAATGTAAACATGTTATATGAAAGCAATGTACTAAGTATGCTAAGTTAACATACAAAGCAGAAAAGTCATGTAAATCAATGTGCTAGCATGCCAAGTTAACATACATAGCAAAATAATGTAATGAAATCATGTACTATAAGTGTACTAAAGAACCTAACAATATATGATGTGAAAACAAGAAAGCACGAAAGTAACAAGTAGGCACATGTGTTTCACCCCAAAATGTTTGAAAAACAGTAAAAGAGGGGACTATGTACTCACTTGAGATTGCTCAATAGACTTTAGATATCCACCAAGCAAGCTAGAAGATCACGGATTCAAACGGCACCTAATATAGGTATCTACATTAATAAACGGACCTATCGGAGGATCGGGTAGTACGAGGGTTCGTAAACCAAATAAGTGTGGAAACTTATGTAATATGGTTTAATAAAGCCTTCATACTAAAACGAAACTTATCCTAAGTGCTTTTGACCTGTTACAACCCGTTTAGGTAGCTTATGCTACTTTAACGCGTCGTTCGCGTAAAACGCGTTCGGAACGCCTAACTAGCCCTATTGTAGGATCTCGTGCTGACCCGAACGAGTCAATCGGAGGTGTTCTAATCCGTTTCAGGTGCGGAATAACAAGAAACGGACATGAAAAACAGCTTGTTCTACTAAATCTTGCCTTGTATATTTGTAACGCCCTGCTTTTTCATACTTTCCATAATTAGAAAGCTCGCCTTGTAATGCTATTTTTGGAAATCTTGTATTATTGTAGTCGTCTTTTCGTTGTAAAATCCGAGACTTGGATTATAAATAAAATTCGTATTTCTTTAAATTCACCATTCTACATATTCATACATGTTCATACGTTCGAATTCATTGTACATCAAATCCTTATTTGTAATTCATACTTATACTTATTCACGATGCATGTCCATGCTTGTCCTTATATTGTTGATACCTAAACACCCCTAATAATATGCTTATTTATACAACGGTTAATCATCTAATATGTGACATATACTTGTCACTTACAAACATGTTACATACTTGTACATTACACTTTTTACCTAGTTAAATCATGTTTTATTTCATATTTCACCTTGTTACAAGTTAGGGGAAACATTGTTGCATATTATTACACAACTTAATTAACAAAATTACTCATTATAATGTTTTAAAAAATAAAAAAAAATAAAGAAATATGGCAGCCCCAATTCAGCAAAATTCAGCCCCATATAGTTGGGTTTTGTGGGCTAGTTTCAAGGTGTAACACCTTTAAACACTTCCAAAGCCCAACCCATTGAAACCCTAATCCTTCCCCCTATAAATACCACTTATAACCAGCCTCCCTACCACTTTTGCAACACTAAAAACTCTCAAAACATCCTCCAAACCGTAGCTGAAAGCAAAGGTTCGAGCAGATTGACACCCCTTCACGAAAATGAGCATAACTCACTCAATTCTTATCCGATTCACTTGATTCTTTTTCCTACTTGCTTGGATAATCATGGGGTTCGATTCCTAGACTTCTCCTTGGAGAAATCAGACCTAGAAATGCCCCGAAATAGTCCATAAACTTTCTGTTTGATTTTTATGTTCTTCAAAACTTGTTTAAACCTATGCAACTTGTGTCTAACACATCTCATGCCTATGTCCTAATGCTTACAACTTATCCCATGGTTGGTTAAGCTTAAAAACAAGGTTGAGACATTTGAAATCAGAGGATTAAACCTCATAAACTTAGTGTTTTGTCTAGGGTTTCAACCCACAAATCATGTCAAACATAGTCTTTGATACATGAGTGATTATGGAACAACTTGGGTTGTCCAAACATACAATCCTCACATGATTTGATGATTTCTATTAGTTAGTTTACTTTACATACATGTAAAGACCTTAGTTCATGACCCTCCTTGGTTGTTTTTACATCAAGTGTAGTGGTGAACATCAAAGGGGTACCTAAATGGAAGCCTTGTCTTCCTACCCCATCCATGACACCCATGACTCAACTTGAGGTACCTAAATGAAGATGTAATCTTCTACCTCTTACTTGAATACTTGAACATTTGGACTTAATAATATGTGTATATTATACAACCTAAATACTATCTATGTACACTCGAATCATTGATGTTGAAATCATATTCATTTGTCAAAGTAGTAGGTTATCATCTAAGGACCTAAACCTTGTTATGATTCTTATGGGTGTTCAACTCATGAAATCATTATAACCCTTGTGGTTACCAAGTGTCATACAAGTGTTATGTGTGAAGATGAATATTTTGATATAATATTTTCATGTCACTTTCATTCCGAATCTCGACTCTAAACATGCTTGAACTTAAACCTTTATGCATTCAACCTTCCAACCTCGTCAACTTTGTCACATTGGATAGTCGGAAAACATATGCAAACTTTGTGAGTATACTCGTATTTCCCCCTTTTTACTTTTACCACTTTTGGGGTGTAACATGTTTATCTATCAACTTACACGTGAACATTTTGCTTAAACACATGAACATTCCTATAACATGCTTGTATACGTGATGGCTTGATGCTTTAAACTTGGATTTATCTTATGTGTTGAATTTATCATTAACTTCGTACGAGCCAAACCGTGACATATGTAGCGCTATAGGATTAACGACAGCCCCTTTATCTCGGTTATGTCATGAGCATATTGCGTTTCCTTGGTTTGATATGTTAGACACATACCATATTTAAAGGCTTATCTTGAATCACATGCTTGCTATGAGGAATTGTTCAAAACTTATATTTTGCTATGTACGTATCAAACTTGTATACTCGCCTTTGCTTTTGCATTGAACTTTATTTTAACATGTTACAGGTGGATGTTGACGATGCATGGAATCTAGTAGGATGCTTAGATACACACTTAGAAAGAATTGTATTTGTATTGTATCATTTTATTATTCATGTTGTTGTACTTTGTTTCAAAAACTTGTACTTGATTCTTTAGAAATGAAATGAAATAATTATTTAAATACTTGTCACAATTATTAGCGTTATGATGTCTCGAGCAATCTTCACACTTCGTCTCATCCCGATGTTTCCGCCATTGGTTGGGGTGTGACAATATTGATTTCACACTGATTACAGGTCAAAGGGCACTTCGGCAGCAGTTCGTTACCGGAAACAAGACTTGTTCCAAATGATTTCGCCCAAGAGACCTATATATAGTGTTGTTAATTTCGCTCATAGTGACATGATGTCCATTGGAGTGAAATCAGCATCCTGATTTCCCACATAGTGACATGTCCATATATGTGAAATCAACTTTCTGATTTCCCACATAGTGACATGTCCATATATGTGAAATCAACTTTCTGATTTCCCACATAGTGACATGTCCATATATGTGAAATCATCTTTCTTGGGAAATCACCACTACTACTCTATATTCCCGTACAATGTGCCCTAAACTAACATTCTAAGACTAAGACTCGATACAAGACGAAGTCGACAGATGTATGCACCAACAGACTCCCCCTCAGATGTTGACGAGTCTTAAGTGTCGAGTCTTCGCATCTTCAGTCTTGATCAGTCTTCGGGCATCCAGAATCTCTATCTATATCTTGTATCTTCAAATACTTCTTCTAACAAACTCCTCATCGAAACATGCTGGGATCAAAGTTTGACTTTTACAGCATCAGAATGGCAACCTGGCTTTACATAGTCCTCAGTTGTTGAAACCTGACTCTTATTCAGCTCAAGAAATCCTGCACATTCTCTACCCAAAACATAAGATTCACAAGAATAAGATATTTAACAAATTATCAAATTTCATGCATCAACACTGACTCCTCTACATTCAATATTCAATCAGATATTAACAATGATCATTTAACAAATTTCTTTTTACTGAAACACTTTTCAATCAAATTCTCCCAAACCTGTTCATCATGTTCAGCACTCTGAATTTTGAAAATCAGCTCTTCAATATCAGTCGTCGAAAAATCTTTTTTAATTTTTCGAAATTTTATGCTAAAACACACTGAAAATCTTTTTGGAATGTTGTGAAATAAACGAAATGAAATGCAGTAAAGTAATATTTACATACAATATTTTTGTGAGTTTGTGTAAGAGTACCATATCAGTTTATGAGACAAATCAACTACACCATTAAGCTTTAAACATTCTAAGTTTTAAACGATTCACTTAGATTGTCAGTATATTGATCCACTTAAATTTTCACACAAAGTTCAACTGTTTCGAGATACGAGATTAATGTCTTAGTGACTTAAACTTATTCGCGTGTCCCACCTCAGAATATACTCCCGTATCCAGATCCCAATATTCAGTCTTATAGGTGAGTATACCTAGATGATATTTGTAAGGGGTTAGGTGCGAAACCGTGAGAGCTCAGGTCAGAACTTCCGTTCAGCAGAGAGATGACGGCTCGACTTTTGGTGGGTCCCCTTTAGAGGATCTTTTTTACAACAGCAATGACTATCAATTTTATTGTTTCATCGATTTGCTGAGGGCGGCGCTTTTTCAAGCATTTGCAGAAAGTATTATCCGGGGACTAGGTCAGTATTTCCATACAGCAGAAGTCCCGGGATAATACCCCAGATATCACTGAGCATAAAGACCTAGTATCTCAGAATAAGGGACCTTTCAAACAAGATTTCGGGGGTTACCCATATATCCAAGAGATGTTACCCACGAATTAAGCAAGTTTGAAATTTAGGTTTATATCTCGTCACAGTTTATTAAATGTGCAAAAACCTACTGACACATCATCAGTGAGACCGTTTATCACTATTTTAACTTTCCAATTCTTTAGCATGCTGTGATTGTCCACTGATGTACTATCATTTCCTCTTTTATACAACAAAACTCATTTTTGATTTTATCATGTTTTTGTCTTTTTTTTTTAAATTTTCTAATGTTTTTGGATTTTCTGTGAAATTTTTACTCCCCCTAAAATGCAAACACATTAACGAACAATTTAAAAACTATCTAAACTCTTGACTCACTTGAAGAAACAAAATCAAAAACAAACTGTACAAATAAAGTGACAACTGATATCAAATCACTTCAAATCGTCATCCACTTGGCATAAACAATCAGAACTCCCCCTCACAACAAACCATTTTCTCATTTAGATTTCAAAACACTTAAGTTTGTTTTAATCAAAATGATTTTTCTGGAAAATGAGTTTGTTTTTACCACTTGTAAGTTTACCACTTGTTAAGTACAGGGATATGGTTCATCATCTTGTTCATCTATTTATCATGTATAGTAAATCAAGTACAACTTAGTGTCCCTGATTTACCATTTGCAATTAAGCAACCTCGGTACCATTTGAAGAAAATACGCTACCAATTGTAGGAATATCTCATCTACACAACCATTTTACCAATCAGGATGCCGATTCCTGCTTCGCACTTACCAACCTGGAAGCTCCGGCGTAGTCCTTCAACCTGTAAAATTTTAACACTATCAAAAACTTTCATACAACCTCTTTAATCATGAAAGATGCCGATTCCTGATCCACGATTACAATCTTGGGATCTCCGGCAAGTCAGGAGTTTAATCAAACATAACATCCACCCAAGCCTGACTAGCCTCAGGTGATTTTGGAACACATCTGTCCCACCAACACTTTGATTTATAAAACTCTTTAGCACCCTTAACCTTCCTATCAACCATCTTCCCGAAAATGTACTTGACTTTCCTGTTGAAAGCCTTCTCAACATCAAAATCTCCCTTATTAGCGAAGAATTGATTTGAGATCTCTACCTTTCCCACTTTCTTCATCAAATTATCCTTTGTCAATGGAGGAAATTTTTCATCGTTCACCTCAGGAACGGAAACCACAATCATTTTATCAACTAATGACTCCTCTGATTTTATGGAATCAGATTCATTGTCAGAACTACTTTCTGCTTTAACAACCTACTTTTGTTTGTTCAAATCACCTTTTCTTTTGTAAAAACGTTTTGAACTTTCACCCTTTTCAGAACTCGAATTTTCAAACAAATTACCAGTTTTCACTAATTGTTCCTTTTTATCAACACCAATCTTTTTCAAATTTGAGTTAGAAGAAACTCCCTGTTTTTGGTAATTGGTCTTGGGACAATTCCAAGCTATGTGACCAATTTCTTGACATTTGAAACAGGTTCTTCTATCAACTCTTTCAGCAAACTTTCTCACATTCTTCTTCACTTCAGCAAGAAACTCTTGATTTGACTGCTTCCAGAATGGTTTCTTCTGTTCATCCTCTAAGCTTCCTCCTGGAACAAATTTCGATTTTGGCTTATGAGTTTTCTGATTTTTATAATTTTCTGATGAACTAAAACCAAGACCTTTCTTTTTAAGATTACCATTATGGTTTGGTTTCTTTTGGAAATTATAACCACAACCGTAACCCATTTTCTTGTTTACTCTTTGTTGAATTCTTGAAGTGTAAGGTTTAGGTTTCGCCGAACGATTTACATCTTTTATTTCAGAAATATTAATTTCTGTTAATTTGAAAACCTTTTTGATCATTTCAGTTTTAACACTTCTTATTGGGAATTCCTCATCAGAAAATAATTTGTCCGAATTATTCAAGGTATAAGCAACCTTAAACATTTCGTCATTCAAATTATTCTTTGACAACAAGAATTCTTTATTATAAACCCTTTTAACCGGTGAACTCGGACTCTTCTCAGACGAACACGAACTATCCGACTTAGACTCCGACTTTGACTCTGCATCCATATCCAACACCTGATCGACAACTTTCTTAACTAAATCGGACTCATGATCAGTGTCACACACTGTGAATGTGACATCAATATTGTCTGGTAATTCATCAGTGATTTCAGACTTTAATTTGATGTTTAGAGCCTTGTCTACTTGTTCCTCATTTGGTTTCCTGGGGGAATAACTCTCAAAGATTGGAGGCGGACATTTGTTATACTTGACACTTTGTGGCTTACCAGTATCCTCCTCGTTTTCTTTCTTCTTCTTGAAAGCTTCAAGACCTGCAACAGTAGGATAAACTCGATAAATCAGATAATCACAAGTAGTATAACTCAAAAGTAATCGGTTAATCCTTTCACTCTCAATTTTCTCAAGTTCCAGCTCCTTCTTAAGCTTAGCACAATCTTCGATGTAATCATTAATGACACTTTGCTTTGTCATCAAAGTTACACTCATTTTGTCATTTTCCTTTTCAATTTCTGCATTCGTTCTTTTCAAACTGTCAATTGTCCTGTTCAATACGTCGTATGACTCTTTCACATACTTCACATCAAACAGTAGATCTTCCTTAATCTTCTCTAAATCAGCAATCTTTTTATCTTTTTCTTCACAAACTTTGCAAGATTCTGAACATTTATCACAAGGCTTCGTGACCTCAACTACCTTCTCAATTATCTTTTCAACTTTGACAGTCTTTTCAACTTCAACAATCTTCTCATCTTCAACAATCTTTTCTATTTCGACAATCTTTTCAACAATTTTCTCAACTTCCACGAGTTTCTCGACTTCAACAATTTTCTCCACTACTTTCTCTACTTCAACAATCTTCTCTATTGCAATCTCAGCAGTTGCTTCATCTTTTGTTTCTACAGCTTCAGTCTTCGCCTTTTCATCAGCGAGTAGCTTTGCTGCTTCTAGCTCTTTCTGCAATCGAGCAATCTTCTTCTGATTCAGCATCTCAACTTTATCTGCATAGAAAAAATTAAAACTGTCAGGATCAATACTTTTTCTACATTTGTTAAGATACTCTTCCTCAACATCTGTATCAACATCACTTCCAAGATCTGGAAATATCGGAATTCTTTTCTGACAATCCTCATTTTGATCCAGAATCCTGGTAACAAGTGCCACATCTGGTTTAGTTCCACTAGGTATATACTTGTCCCAGCTAAACCCCTGTGCAACAACCTCATCACTTTGATCTATTATCCCAAAATAAGCTTTCCTATTGGCTTCTTCAATCATTTTCCCATGAGCAGTTTGCGGTTCCTTTTGTTGAGGTTGTTGATCGATTTGATGAAAGGTTGATTTCTGATAATAATTGCTCTTTTCTTGACTTCCAGTTGACTCTTGGTTCTTACATTCCCATTTAAAATGACATTTTCCTTTACATCGGAAACAAGTAACCTTTGACTTGTCAAAACCAAGTGGAGAAGTAGCCATTCCTCGAAACTCGTCTCTGCCGGTAATCTGTTGAAATTTTTCAGCTCTCCTGCAAGCACTGGCTAAACACCACTTCACATCCATCAGCTCAAGCTCTTCTGCATCAATTTGGTCGTAATCTTCCTTTGTGAGCATCGGATTACCAATTCTTCCTGCAATCAAACTTTCATACGACTCTAACATGGCGACAAGAGATGCCATGTGTTGCTTTGCCACCTCAGGAGAAAGATGTTGACCATTCTGAATGTTCAAGGTCACATTACACTGCAGATTTGTAGTATTTTGCTTCTGAGGACTAGGTGTGTTGCTGTTTGGATCAAAGCTTGAGAATGATGAAGTAGATCCACCACTCTTAGTTGTAGTACGTGCATTTGGACTTGCAGAAGCATCAGCACTGAATGTAGTACTAATCTTTAGACTTTGTCTGGGAGTGGCCTCAAACTTGTTTCCACGATAGTACAGACTGACATCTTGCTTGGCATTTGGATTTGTCATTATAGCAGTCTTCTGAATATCCAGTTCCTGTTCTTCAATCTTCTGGATAAACTGAGCCAAGTTCATACTCTCAGTCTTCCTCATGAGTTTCACAATCATCAGATAAGTTCCCCACTTCTGTTGGGGTAAAGCCTCTGCTAACTCATCAACCCACTCATCATCATCTTTCTGAATATCCAATCTTCCCATTTCTAGAACCAGATGACAGTATCTATCTATTGTCTGTTTCGTGGTTTCATGATCAAATGCAGTAAACATGTCAAACGACTTCTTCAATAACGCCTTTTTTTATCATGTCAGCACTCCCTCTGAATTTCTGAATTAATGTCTCCCAGATTGATCTAGCTGTTCCGTTATGTTGAAGTAAGACGAAGATGTCTTCTTTAACTGCTTGCTGTAAAATGCTGATCATCATCTTTTCACTAGTATATTTCAGCTTGTCAACTTCTGTAAAATCATTGAAACCCTTTTCCAATCCACGCTCATTCTTTGGTCTCTCATAGTCTTTCAGCAGTGAACACCAAGCATCGAATCTGTAGGCTTGAACCCAATTCTCAAATCGGTTTTTCCAACCCTGAAAATCCTCAATATACATCAACTTTGGTGGTTTCTGATTAGTACCCGTTTCATTTTCACTGTATACAGTCTCAGCAGCAGTGACAGGTGCAACCGGTGCCGCGAAAGCATTGTAAAACTCTTCGGCCATGATTTTGATAGCACATTTTTCAATAACAGTCACTTTCGAGCGAAATAGCAAGTTGGGACAATATCACAGGTAATCTGGAACGAAATTAAGGGTTTGGGGCGAAATCAGGGGTCCTGGGTGGTCTTTGGAGCGAAATCAGGGGTCCTGGGTGGTCTTTGGAATGAAATCAAGGGTCCTTGGTGGTCCTATGAGCGAAATCAGGGATCCTGGATGGTCCTATGAGCGAAATCAGGGGTCCTGGGTGGTCCTATGAGCGAAATCTGATGTGTACTATGAGCGAAATCACTAGATGTCCATATCAGTGAAATCAACTCGGAGGGTAATTTGGTCCATTTTTACTTCGAATTTCAGTCTCAAACTTTCAAGGGTTTGTCTATGTTCAATTTCTAGCAGTCTGTGAAAATTTGGTCCGATTATGACCGTGAAATCTTCCTGAACAAATAAAAGAAGGTGTAGAATACAGAGAATGAAGCTGTAATGGCAAGAACTCCTCGTCTTGAGCTCTGATACCACTTGTAGGACCGTGTGCTGACCCGAACGAGTCAATCGGAGGTGTTCTAATCCGTTTCAGGTGCGGAATAACAAGAAACAGACACGAAAAACAGCTTGTTCTACTAAATCTTGCCTTGTATATTGATTTCACACTGATTACAGGTCAAACGACACTTCGGCAGCAATTCGTTACCGGAAACAAGACTTGTTCCAAATGATTTCGCCCAAGAGACCTATATATAGTGTTGTTGATTTCGCTCATAGTGACATGATGTCCATTGGAGCGAAATCAGCATCCTGATTTCCCACATAGTGACATGTCCATATATGTGAAATCAACTTTCTGATTCCCACATAGTGACATGTCCATATATGTGAAATCAACTTTCTTGGGAAATCACCACTACTACTCTATATTCCCGTACAATGTGCCCTAAACTAACATTCTAAGACTAAGACTCGATACAAAACGAAGTCGACAGATGTATGCACCAACACCTATGACAAGTAAGATATGCCTTAACATGTTTAATATTGTTGTTAAATCAGTTTAGATACCAAAAATTATGTTACACAGGCTTAAAATGAATTTTAGCGCAAAAAGGGTATTTTGGTAATTTACCTAAGGCATAAGAAGTACTTATCATACAACTATTTAAACGACGTGACCATAAGGTATAACCTTGGAAGGTTATTCCTTATACAACTATGATCACCTAATATGCTTGGTCGGAGCCTAAAGATCGACCAAATGGGTCGGGTTCGTAAGCATAAGCGATTGTTTAGATCGCTTACTTTTACAACCCTAGACAAGCACAAATCTAAAAGCGACGAGCTAAACATGCTAGAACATGTTTAGTCAAGTTAGAAAACAGGTTTGGTATTAAAACAAACGGTTTTAATACCCTAGAGTAGTTTGGTTACAAAATACGCGACAAAACGCATTTTGGCCGAAACTACGACTCGTCACTGAGTCTAGATAACGTGGTAATCAGTAGGTATAGTCACTAGGGACTATAACTGTTGGTGCACTACATCTGTTGATTTCGTCTTGGATCATGTTATGTATTGTATTGATTAGATTAGGGCGCGTTTTACGAGAAAATAGGGAAGCATATAGGTTTAACCTGGTAGGTCCGCTTATGTGTACATGTCTGTATGTGGGAACCTACCTGGTTCGCTTATGTGTACATGTCCGTATGTGGGAACCTTCCTGGTCCGCTTATGTGTACATGTCCGTATGTGGGAACCTACCTGGTCCGCTTATGTGTATATGTCTGTATGTGGGAACCTACCTGGTCCGCTTATTTGTACATGTCCGTATGTTGGAACCTACCTGGTCCGCTTATGTGTACATGTCCATATGTGGGAACCTACCAACACTATAAATACCACATGAGCGAACTCATTTGTAATTTTCTAGAATTCCATGCCGAAGTGCTGTCGTTGTGAAGAACGAGCTGTACACATTGTCAAATCAATACAAACAGTAGATTAAGTGAATTGCAAGCTGTCTCTACCTTCGTTTCTTGTTATTCCGCACCTGAAACGTATTTGAACGCCTCTGAACGACTCATTCGGGTCAGAACACGATCCTACAAGTGGTATCAGAGCTTCAGGAGGAGGAGTTCTGCAGAGAATAGCTGGATTTCATCTAAAATTCTTACTTCTACACCTTCTTTCTTCATCAGAACGAGATTTAACGGTCGTAATCCGCTCAAAATTTCACAGGTTGTAGGTAATTGATCATAGATAAACCCCTTGAAATTTTGACACTGAAATTTGGACTAAAAATGGGTCAAATTAGTCTCCGAATAGGTTCCGCTTTTTCGAACAAATAGTAGATCCGCTCCAAAGATCATTCAAGTCCGCTTATTTGACCATTTAAGTTCGCTTATTTGGACATATTTTGAGTAGATCCGCTCCAAAGATCATTGAAGTTCGCTTATTTGACCAATAAGGTTCGCTTATTTGGACATGTTTTGAGTAGGTCCGCTACAAATTGCATGAAAGGTCCGCTCCAAAGACACGTTATCAATAGTTCCGCTCATCTGGTCAACCTGGTCCGCTTTTAGTGACAAAGTTAAGTAGATCCGCGTATATGGTCATCATTAGATTCACTTATCTGAACATCAGTTGTTTCGCTTATTTGTCATTATTTTTGAAAAACGTACTAAGTCAGTCACATGTGAGTGCTTAGTTCAAGAAATAGCATGTGATTTTGGATTGTCGATCAAGCATCATCACGTGAATTCATTGGGAGTTGGTTAGTTGCATGTGATCAGTAGGTTGAGGTCAAATAGATTTGTGTTGGGTACTTAATATGTTCGGTTTAGTGGAGTTCAAGGTCCAATAAAATCAAGTGTGTACTAAAAGTTGTCGGCAGTTTGTTGGCTAAGTGGATTTGTGTCAGTTTCATGTGATCAATATTTGTGTTCAAGGTTGCGGCCCAATCAGATATATCACATTGTCAAGGTTGTCGGTCACAAGAGTGAATGTAATCTGATCAAAGATTTTCGGCCCAATGAAAGATTTTTAAAAGATACTCTTGTCGGCCCTTTGTTATACTTATTGCATCAAGAGTTAAACAATCAGCGGCCCAATCATATTGATTTACATGGATTGATCGGCCCAAGTATCTAATTGAAGTGGAAAGTTATTTTGACCTAAAGTCCAAGTGTGTGTTAGCTCATATATTCGGCCCAAGTTCAATTTTTTTTTAAAAAAAAATCAAGTTCAAAGCATAACAGTTCACAAAAGGTGGTTCAATCCGTTTGATTTCAAACTCGCTCAAGGTCGTGTGTTTTAGCCAGGTTATACAGGTGTGAAACATGGATACCGAGTTCTACAACGCATTTGCAACACTATCTAGTCCAGCTGCAGTTGTTCAAGCTATGAATTTAGAAAATGAGACGGGACCACCCAGAAACCCCCGAAATTGATGAGTATAGAAGAATACTACGGGTGGAAAGATCGATTCGAGAACTGGGTTCAGGCAAACCATCTTAGGTCATGGGAATGCATACTGAAGAAATACGTGTTGCCTCAAACAGATTTGCAGGTTCTTAAAGAGTTATCTGAGTTCACGGATCAGGAAAGGGTTATGTACAAAGCGGAGAAAATGATGATCAGTCTGCTGCAACAAGCAATCAAAGAGGATATATTCATTCTGCTACAGCATGACAAAACTGCAAAGTCAATTTGGGATGCACTTAAAGTCAAATTCGAGGGTAGCGAGAATATGATAAAGAGCAAAAAGGCACTGCTAAAGAAAGAGTTTGATCTGTTCAGCAGCTTACCGGGAGAGGATACCAAGAAGCTGATTGAACATTACCGTCACCTTGTCCGATCAATGTCGATGTTGAGTATTACTAAAGATCGTGAAGAGTGGGTAGATAAACTTGCTGATGCGTTACCACAGAAGGAGTGGGGAACATATCTGATGATTCTGAAAAACACGGGTGTTTATGATGGGTTAACGATTTCTTAGTTTATCGAAAAGATCGAGAGTCAGGATTTAGAACAGCAAAAGATCGCGAGGATGAATAGTCCGAGTGGTCAACAGGATGTGAAGATGTACTATAAAGGTAGTATTCCAATTCCTGAAGCTGAGAGAAGTCCGAAAATTCAAACTGCGTTCAGTGCTGGGGATTCATCAGAAAAGGCTGATCAGGGTTCTGGCAAAATCAGCAGTGGATTCTCATCATTTCCGAGTGTTAATCCTAAAGAGTCAAATTCAAGTTTTCACTCACAAAGCACAAAAACGGGAAATGGATATGTGATTCAGTGTAAAATCGCGCTAAATCTTCCAGAAGGCCAAAGCTTTTTCAGAAGACACTGCTAAAGACCACATAGCTCTACTTGGTTCTGTATTGTTATCTTATGAGGGTCTAGTAGCTGGTCGGATCGGAAATCCCATGCTCACCAAAGAGGATTACGACCAAATAGACGCCAAAGAGATGGAATTAATGGATATCAAATGGTGTCTTGCAAGTGTTCTTCGACGTGCTGAAAAGTTCTAAACAATCACCGGGAGAAATGACTTTCTTGATGCTCATGTATCTACTTTAGGTTTTGATAAATCTAAAGTTACTTGTTTTCGATGCAGGGAGAAAGGCCATTTCAAATGGGAATGCAAGAATAGAGAAGCTAGCGGTGCTCAGAATCCATTTGGTAAAGATGATTACTACCAGAAAGCCATTTATCAGCAGGTTGGTCAATCACAAGATTCACAGACGGCTCATGGTAGAAAGATTAAAGATTCTAAGAGAGCGTGTTTGGTAAACTTCAACTGGAGCAACTACATATATCCTGATAGCAAAGTGTGTATAGTTGATCAAGATGATGAAAGACTGCCTGAAGGATTCAGCTGGGATATGTTCGTTGATGAAAAAGGAGAGTATAAAGCCTTCATTGCCAAGATTGTCAGAGAGCAAGACATGTTTGCTACCTGTATGAAGTCTATTTGAGTGAATGTGAAGAGTGAGGATGAAAAGTCTGTTACTTCTGATGAAAGCTCAGAAAGTTCTGATGAAAAGTCACAGATTTCAGATAAGAGTGAACAAAATGTTGTTAATTCAGAAAAAGAAGTTGTATTTGATCAAACACCATCAGATTCTTGTTTATCAGATGCTGATTCAGAAAAATCTATACAGTTTGATCAGTCTCCAGTTGATAGTAGCAGTGATGATGTGGAAGAAAAACATATCAATATTGGAAAATCTCATCTTTCTCCTGAAAGTTTTCATTTCTATTTTGCAGATCGCTTGGAGAAACTGAAGGAGAAAAGAGCTGCTAAAGAACAACAAAAGAAATCTGAAGATGATGTTCAAAATGTTGAAAGTGTTGCTGAGAAGATTACTGAAGTTGAGAAAGTAATTGAAGCTGAGAAGGTGAAAGAAGAAGAAAAGGTGATTGAAGTTGTGAAAACAATCGAGGTTGAGAAGATTGTTGAAGTTGTCAAGCCTTGCACAAAGTGTTTAGAAGCTTGCAAGGAATGTGCAGCAAAAGACGACATTATTGCTGAGTATGAGAAGAAGAAGGAACAGTTACTGTTCAATCTCAACTATGTAAAAGAATCATATGATGTCTTGAACAAAACAGTAACTGGTCTCCAAAAGACAAACTCAGAGAGAGAACAAGCACTAACGATGATGAATTCAGTCATGATGACAAAGCAGAAAGCTATCAACTTTTACATCGAAGAAAGTGCTAAGTGGAAGCAAGATTTGGAGACAGAAAAGATCGAGAATGAGAGAATTAGACGTTTGTTACAAAGTTATTCTAGTTCTGATTATCTCATTGATCATATTTACCCAACTATTGCAGGAATGGAAGCTTTTCAAGACGTGAAGCCAAAGAAGAAGAAAGATTGTGGTAAGAAACCGACTGTTAGCTATAACAAGTGTCCGCCTCCAATTTGGGAAGGGTATTCTCCTAGAAAACCAAACGAGGAGCAACATGAGAAAGCAGTCAATATAAAGCTAACAACCGACACAACTGACGTTTTACCAGATAACATTGATGTCACGTTTACCTTGTCCGATACCGATCATGAGTCTGAGTTAATTAAAAAGGTGGTTGATCAGGTGTTGGATACTGATGAGGAGTCCGAGTCAAAATCTGAGTCTGGAGGGTCAAATTCGTCTGTCAACAGTCAAAATTCGTCGGTTAAACGGTCTTACATTAAAGAATTTTTATTATCGAAAGCAAATTTGGATGATGAAACATTTGAAGTTGTATACACTTTAAATGATTCAGACAAATTATACTATGACAACGAATTTCCAATAAGAAGTGTTCGCTTTGACATGATCAAAAAGGTTTTCAAAATGACAGAAATCAATATTTCTGAAATAAAAGATTTAAATCTTACTGAAAAACCTAAAAAGTACACTTCAAGAGTTCAACAACGTCTAAACAAGAAAAAGGGTTACAATTCTGGTTCTGGTTTTCAAAAGAAACCTAACCAAAATCGTAGCTACAAAAAGAAAGGATTAGGCTTTGTTCCACCAGAAAACTATAAAAATGATAAAAATTCTAAAACAAAAATAGAATTTGTGTCAGGTGGAAGCTCAGAAGATGAACAGAAGAAACCATTCTAGAGACAGTCAAATCAAGAGTTTCTTGCTGAAAGAAAGAAGAATGGAATTGAAGTGTTTTATCAAAGAGAGACTCGAACCTGTTACAAGTGCAATGAAGCTGGTCACATTGCATGAAACTGTTCGACAAATGCAAAAACAAAACAGGGAGTTTCTCAGAAATTAAAAGACAAACTTGTTGATGTTGAACCACCAACCAATAGACTTAAAATTTTTGAAAATTCAAAATATGAGGTTGGTGAGTGTTCGAAGATGAATTTTTACAAAAAGAAAGAAAAAGACAACCAAGTGTGGGTTGTTAAAAAGAATGATTGAAATGTCGGCGATGAATCTGGTTCCACAAAGCTAGAAAAGACACAGGTTGAGGAGAAAATTTTAGTGAATGATGATGATTTTCCATCACTGAAATTTGAAGAAGTTAAACAGAAAATTGGAAAAGTTGATATTTCAAAACAGTTTTACACTGAGAAAAAAGAATTTGATGTCGAGAAAACATTTAATGGAAGTGTAAAGAAAATTTTTGGGAAAATGTTGAATGGGAAAGCAAAGGGGGTTAAAGATTTTTATGCGACTAAAAAGGCAACATACAACCCCACTGCGCAAGAGTTGAAAGCCATCAAGTCTGAAAAGACTTGGATGGAAGTTTGTTTCCCATAGAAGTCTTAGGACTATGCCGGAGATCCCAAGTTTATATCGTGGATCAGGAATCGGCATCATTCTAGTGTTTGAAAATTTATTTGAAAGATTTTGAATAGTGTTTGAATTTTACAAGTTGAAGGACTACGCCGGAGCTTCCAGGTTGGTAATTGAGAAGCATGAATCGGCATCTTTCTGACTAATTTGACAAGTGGTAAAGAGGTTTCTGTAGATGTCTCATTCCTACAGGAAAACCTACAAGTGGTATTATTTGGTTTACTTACAAGTGGTATTTGTTGGTTATACTTTGAAGAGATTATGTTTACAAGTGATACAGATGTTTCTGAACTGCAAATAGTAAATCAGGGACATTAAGTTGTACTTGATTTACTATACATATGAGATTAATAAACAAGATGATGAACCATATCCCCATGCTTCACAAGTGGTAAACTTAAAAAGTGGTAAAAACAAACTCATTTTCCAGAAAAATCAATTCGATTAAAACAAACTTAAGTGTTTTGAGATCTAAATGAGAAAATGGTTTGTTGAAAGTGGGAGTTCAAATTGTTTTTGTCGAGTGAATGGCGATTTGATGTGATTCGATGTCAGTTGTCAAGTTTCTGTACTGTTTGTTTTACTTTTTATTTTTCAAGTGGGTCAAAAGTCTAGTAGTTTTCAAATTTCCTTTGAAATGTGTTTGCATTTTAGGGGGAGTAGGGAAATTTCAGAAAATCCAAAAACATTTGAAAATTTGAAAAAGACAAAAACATGATAAAATTCAAAAAATGAGTTTTGTTGTGAAAAGAGGAAATGATAGTACATCAGTAGGCTGTCACAACATGCTAAAGAAATCTAAAGATAAATGTGATAAACAATCTCACTGAGTATGTGCCAGTAGGTTTTTACACACTTAGTAAATTGTGACGAGATATAAACTAAATTTCAAACTTGCTTGTTCTGTGGGTTAACACAAACTTGGATATATAGGTAACCCCTGAAATCTTGTTTGAAAGGTCCCTTATTCTGAGATACTAGGTCTTTATGCTCAGTGATATCTGGGGTATTATCCTGGGACTTCTGCTGTATGGAAGTACTGGCCTAGTCCCTGGATAATGCTTTCCGCAAAAGCTTGAAACATAGCTTCGCCCTCAGCATGCTGATGAAACAATAAAATTGATAGTCGCTGCTGTTGAAATAAAAAGATCCTCTAAAGGGGACACACCAAAAGTCGAAGCCGTCATCTCTCTGCGTATACGGAAGTATCGACCTGAGCTCTCACGGCCCTCGCATCTAACCCCTATACAGATATCAGCTGTGGTGTACTCACCTGTAAGACTGAATATTGGGATCTGGATACGGGAGTATATTCAAGTAGTGAGACACACGAATAAGTCAGTATCTAAGACATTAACGTCGTATCTCGGATCAATTGAACTTTGTGTGAGAATTTCAGTGGACCAATATACTGACAATCTAGGTGAATTGTTTTGAACTGAAAATGTAATCAAGCTTAATGGTGTTAGTGACATGTCTCATAAACTGATATGATCCTCTTAGACGAACTCACAAAAATATGTTTGTAAATATTTCATTTCTACATTCTCGTGCTTTTACAAGTGGTGTCAATTTTTTTTAGAAAAATACAAAAATATTTTGTATGTATTTTAGCATAACCTTTGGAAAAAGACAAAAAGATTTTTGACAACTGATGTAGGAAAGCTGATTTTCAAAATTCCAAATGCTAAACATGATGACATTGTTGTGAGGGGGAGTGTGCTTTAAATGCCAAAATTTTTTTAATCAACAAGTGGTTCATCACAGAGAAAGTAATTTGAGGGAGAGTTGTAGTTGGTACACTTATTTCTGAGTTAGAGTTAGTGTTGATGCTTTCAAATTGTTATTTTTAGAAAATTTATTTCTGGGTTAAGAATGTGCAGGAATAGCCAGGTTTCCATCTTGGATCTGAAAATAGAGTGCCAGGTCTCGATTCCTGAAGACCTCTGATTGAAGAAAGCCAAGTTTCGATCCTGGAAATCAATCTTGATTCTGTGAAGGCCAGATAACGATCCTAAAGATGTTACTGAAGAACAAAGGAATACCAGTAAATCGAGAGGGGGAGTCTGAGACAGAGAGAGATAAAAGCCCAGAGACTGATCAAGACTGAAGATGTGAAGACACAGCATAGTCGTGACTCAATGAACGACTCCATCAACATCTGAGGGGGAGTTTGTTGGTGCATTACATCTGTTGATTTCGTCTTGGATCATGTTATGTATTGTATTGATTAGATTAGGGCATGTTTTACGAGAAAATAGGGTAGCATATAGGTTTAACCTGGTAGGTCCACTTATGTGTACATGTCTGTATGTGGGAACCTACCTGGTCCGCTTATGTGTACATGTCCGTATGTGGGAACCTACCTGGTCCGCTTATGTGTACATGTCCGTTTGTGGGAACCTACATGGTCCGCTTATGTGTACATGTCTGTATGTGGGAACCTACCTGGTTCTCTTATGTGTACATGTTCGTATGTGGGAACCTACCTGGTCCGCTTATGTGTACATGTCCATATATGGGAACCTACCAACACTATAAATACCACATGAGCGAACTCATTTGTAATTTTCTAGAATTCCATGTTGAAGTGCTGTCGGTGTGAAGAACGAGTTGTACACATTGTCAAATCAATACAAACAGTAGATTAAGTGAATTGCAAGCTGTCTCTACCTTTGTTTCTTGTTATTCCGCACCTGAAACGTAGTTGAACGCCTCTGAACGACTCATTCAGGTCAGAACACGATCCTACAATAACCATCGTGATTACGCTCAGGTTATGAAGTTCAAACGAACTTCGCGTTGACCATAAACTGGTTAATGCAGAAAGTCAAACATAGTTTGACTTTAATGCTAAAATGAACGAAAAACGCGAAAGAATACTTACAGATGGTCCCCGTAAGATTTGACCCGATTCACTCTCAGGTAGGAAGCATATACTTCCACTTAGAGAGTTTAGAATCAGATTCAAATGTGAGGAAATGAGGTGCAACATGGAGGGGGTATTTATAGGTGTAGTAGAACCGTTAAGATCGTTTCTTGGAGAAGGGGGCACGATCTAAGCCATACACTTTCCATATTCTGATTTGGCACCTTGATGGGCACACAAACCAGCCCATAGAAACCCAAAAACCATGTGCTTAAGGTGGGTAACAGCTGGGAATAGCTGGAATGCATTTCTGCTGTCTGGGGGCTGCTTACGGACCGTAAGCAGGTCCATACGGTCTGTAAGGACCCTGCAGATCAGCTAAATTTCATTTTTGGCAGTTTAGGTCCCTGTGCGCGTATGGTCGTGTTTTGGCACTTCTAACACCTGTCAAGCCCATTTTTAAGCTCTATAAAGATGTTAAAGTATAGAGAACATGAAACATGCTCAAAAATATGACGGATGTCGGTTCGTTTGGCCGTACGATTGCGTTGTTCGGTTAATTACCACGGAAGTCGTAACGGACGCAAAAACGATTCAAATTACGCGACGAATGGATTTTTATCAAGCCAATCATTAAAACATAATATTTTAATGATTACATAAATTTTTGGATGTCCGGATGTATTCTGAACGTAAGTTATGTGCGAAAATGCAAACTTATGCACTTTTGACGCTTTTAGTCCCTGAATGAGCATAAAGTTTATTTTAGCTCACCGAACCCCTCAAAGCCTGTTTCTAAGCTATGTAAAGGATATTTAGGGTGTGTTTAACTTATGATCATGTTCCGGAATGTTCGTTACAATTCAACTTGGCATACTTTCGCAGTTTGTCAATTTTAGTCCCTGTAAGCGAATAGACTTGATTTTGCCATACCAAAGCCTTCAAAACTTATTTCTAAGTTATGTAAAGGTTATTTAAGGTATGTTAAGCATAAATTGATGTTCCGGAGTATTTGTCGCGTTTAACTGATTACGTTCACGCACCAGTTTGTGTATAATTCTCCAGAAAGCGATATAGAGTTTGAAATTCAATAAAAGTCAAAACATGAAAAACATCAAACATAAACAAACAAACATTGGGATCAAATAACTTTATTTTATTGATAACTGAACTGTTTACAATGATTACAAACACAGATGTCACAGAGTCTGAACACGGGGTCGTGCTCACTGAACACGCCCCCGTGCTCAACGAAACCGGTAACTTTAATTTAAACGCCCAGATACAGATCCTGAACACGGGCTGTGTCCACTGAACACGGGTCATGTCCACTGAACACGGGGACGTGTCCAGCCTCTGTTTCCGTTTTTATTTTTGTTTTCTGGTCCCGAGACTCTGTTGGGGTCTGTTGAGTGATTCTTATGGATCGATACTCAGGAGACTATAACTACACCTATGAGGAGGATGATTATAGAAGGGACTATTGCACTAATTGTGGTAACCCGCACTCGGTTCAATATTACAACTCATCTCAACCATCCACTTCATACAACTATTATGAGGAGCCCAGGTACGAGCCATCGACTTCATACACATCCTGTGAAGACCAAAGGTATGAACCTTCTCCCTCATACTCATATTTTGATGAACCAAGGTATGAACCTTCATACTCATACTTTGAGGAATCAAGATATGAGCCACCACCTTCATACTCTTATTATGAGGAACCATGGCGTGAACAACCCACCTCATATGAGTACTATGAAGAACAAAATTTTGACCCCTATCCATCATATACTTACAATGAAGAACAATGGTATGAACCATCTACTTCATATGAGTACTATGAGGAACCAAGGATCGAACAACCGGATTCAAGCTTTGAGGATCCCGATCCTTTTTCTATCACCGAAGTGACCGATAGGATATTAGAAAAACTTAAAACTATCGAGCGATACATAAAAGAATCTCGCGCAAGGGAAGAGGAGTCCTGCGCAAGAGAAGAGTCAAATAAAGAAACGATAGTTGAAGAGTTAAAAATGGAAGAACAAATAAGTGAAAAACCGACACACGAGTTAAACAACGAAAGGGGTGTGGACGATAGCGTTAAAATTCAAGAAGAGTCTTATTTTGAAGAAATTAATCTCTTGTCACCTTCTTTTGAAAATCATTATTTAGTACCAACTCATGCTAAGTTTTTAAAAGAGTTAAACACTGACACTAAATTGAGGAAATGGTAAGTGTTAAGTTAACTAATGATCAAACATCGCTAATAAAAGAAGACCCTTTTGAAATTAACATTACACCGGTTCCATGTTTCTTTCAAAATTCATTTATTAGTAACGTCACCATCGATAAAGATCTTTCTGTTAACATAATGCCTAATTACATTTTCGAAAAATTAAGTATTAGTGATTTTTCTCCACTTCAAATAACCATTTTTCTGTCCAATTGAAAAATAATAAAATCAATCGGTGTAGTTGAGGATGTCTTGGTTCAAACAAATCAAATGGTAATCCCAACCGACTTTGTCATCCTCGATGACGCGCCTCTAGTGGTGGGACGACCTTTTGTAAAAACTCACGAAGCTTTGAAAAACCGGAAATTCAACAATCTACCTCTTCAATTAGGGGCATTCAAAAGAAGCATAGATCTTGAGCGCTCAATGAAATATCCTTTTGGCAACAATGACCCCCTAATTGAAGATGAAGATGAGCCACCCGATACAAGTGAAAAGATTGACCACTTTGTTGAAGAAGAGGTCGCCATAGAACAAACTTTTAAAGTTCTTGATCAAAATGAGCAACCAAATAAGGAGTCTCCTAAAGACCCACCTCTTGAGCTCAAAGAACTTCTGAAGGGTTTGGAATATGCTTTTCTAGACAAAGATGGTAAATCACCAGTAATTATTTCGTCTAAATTAAGTAGTTTAGAAAAAGAAAAATTAATTAAACTTTTGAAAAAACATAAAATGCGATCGCTTGGAAGCTTGTAGATATTAAAGGAATAAGTCCTTCCATGTGCACGCACAAAATTTTAATGAATGATGAATACAAATCGGTAATACAACCACAGCGTAGAGTAAATCCAAATGTGCAAGAAGTGGTTAAAAACGAAGTCATCAAATTACTTGACACTGGACTTATCTACCCTATCTCAGATAGTCCCTGGGTAAGTCCCGTCCAAGTAGTTCCAAAGAAAGGAGGTATGACGGTAATAACTAATGAAAAGAATGAATTAATACCAACAAGAACCGTCACAGGATGGAGAGTATGTATAGACTATAGACGATTAAATGAAGCAACAAGAAAATATCACTTTCCTTTGCCCTTCATTGATCAAATGTTAGAAAGATTATCCGGTCATAAATTTTATTGTTTCTTGGATGGTTTTTCAGGTTACTTTCAAATCCCCATAGCGCCCGAAGACCAAGAAAAGACAACTTTCACATGTCCCTATGGAACTTTTGCTTATCGATGCATGCCATTTGGTCTATGTAATGCCCCCGCAACATTCCAACGTTGCATGGTGGCCATCTTTCATGACATGATAGAAAAGACAATGGAAGTCTTCATGGACGACTTTTCTATCTTTGGAGATTCATACGACCAATGCCTCGATAACCTTGAACGAATGCTATCCCGATGTGAGGAAACTAACCTCGCCCTTAATTGGGAAAAATGCCATTTCATGGTAACAGAGGGAATAGTACTCGGTTACAAGATCTCAAGCGAAGGAATGGAAGTTGATCGAGCAAAAATACACACTATTTCTCGATTACCTCCACCATCCTCCGTTAGAGAAATCAGAATTTTCTTAGGGCATGCCGGATTTTATAGGCGATTTATCAAAGACTTTTCTAAAATTTCAAGACCTCTAACAAAATTACGTGAAAAAGATGCGCCTTTCATCTTTGACAAGGATTGCAATCAAGCATTTCTAACCCTCAAGGAAATGCTAGTCAATGCACCTATCATGATAGCACCTGATTGGAAATTTCCTTTCGAAATCATGTGTGATGCAAGTGACTTTGCAGTTGGAGCAGTCTTGGGACAAAGAAAAGAAAAGCATTTTCACCCAATTTATTATGCTAGTAAAACACTTAACGATGCACAAGAGAATTACACAACAACTGAAAAAGAATTACTAGCTATGGTATTTGCTTTTGATAAATTTCGTTCTTATCTTGTTCTTTCTAAAACAATAGTCTATACAGATCACGCAGCCATTTGATACCTTTTCAAGAAACAAGACGCAAAACCCCGTTTGATCAGGTGGATTTTACTCCTCCAAGAATTTGATATTGAAATCAAAGACAAAAGAGGAGCGGAAAACACCGCGGCAGATCATCTTTCACGCTTAGAAGACCCAGCTTTGGAGGCAACTAGGGACGAGGAAATCAACGAAAAATTTCCAACGGAGTCCCTAGAAATGGTGGAATACAAGGAAGAACCATGGTATGCCGACTATGCTAACTACTTAGCTAGCAGTATAGTCGCCAAAGGATGGCCACATCACCAAAGAAAAAAAATTCTTTGCTAATGTGAAGCATTACTTTTGGGAAGATCCTTATCTTTTCAAAATATGTGCCGACCAACTCATCCAAAGGTGCGTACATGGTAGTGAAGCAAGAAGAATTCTCCGCCATTGTCACGAAGGTCCATACGGAGGACATCATGGTGCCGCTAGTACCGCACGAAAGGTATTTGATTCAGGATTTTATGGGCCGACCATTTACAAAGACGCGCAAAGTCTAGTTAAGACATGTGATAATTGCCAAAGATCAGGTAATATTTCTTCCAAAAACGAAATGCCAAAAAATGGCATTCTTGTTTGTGAAATTTTTGATGTGTGGGGACTCGACTTTATGGGACCTTTCCCGCCGTCAAAAGGAAACAAATATATACTTGTGGCAGTAGATTACTTGTCTAAATGGGCCGAGGCTGAGGCACTTCCGACAAATGATGGAAGAGTCGTGGTAAGATTTCTGAAAAAAGTATTCACTCATTTTGGAACACCTAAAGCATTAATAAGTTGTCACACCCTCAAAATACCACCTAGGGAGTGTCCCTGTTAGGCGTGTGACCCACTAGCAACGAGCCACCAATTACATTGAATCCATAAGTTTAAAAATAAAGTTTCATCATTTTATATTAAAATCCAAACATAAGTTATTCAAAACCAGTAAATTCAGCGGAAGCATTAACGTATCACAATATAAACATTTTCCAAACAAATGTAAGAACCAATGTTCAATAAATAAAACCAATCGGTGTGAACCATGACCACTCATGCCCTCCAGCCAGCAAGTTCCTGTTCCAAGATACCTAACGACCTGCGAGCATGTAACAAGTGTATCAGACAAAGTTGGCGAGTTCACAGTTTAAGGAAACGTTTGTTACCAGTTGTATGTAAAACAGTTCACTGACAAACGCAAGTAATATTGTTAATATCTCAATTCCGAACAAGACGGCTCCTGAAATACATGACTGCCCTTCCCACGTACTCCTATCTAGTACTGGGCCACGACTGGGCCATTAGTTCACATCCGTCCTATCTAGGAGCGGTGTGAGGGTGCCAAACCTAAGTAGCGCTACCAACTAATACCCGTTACCCTCCAGGTAACATAATAAGGGACTTACAAAAAATGATAGGTGAGAATATTAACCAATATACCCGTTTTTACCCAAAAGACTTATCCCTCCACGGGATACCCACTGACTGTCCCTAACCACTGGGACGCATGCTCGAATGTAGTGAACTCACCTTTGGTTTGCTCGGTTAGATTAGTTTCTTGTTTAACAGTTGATCAAACACGCCCTAACATGGATATCAGTAACAATCAGTTCCGAGTGTACATACACTAGGTATTTCACGCATGATAAATTCACATACCCCCTAATCACACAGCATGCAGTCTAATGCATAAGTAACAAGTATACTATCATATAGTTTGTAACAGTTTACCCATACAATGCAATCAATAACACACATCATAATATCACATAGTAGGGCGCTTAAATCCCTCATTATCAGTTTGCTTATACAACCATATTTATAAATCATAAATCGTAACACTGTGTGATTCATATGATCGTCCGCGGCCCAACTTGACTGGCCCAAGAATTGTGGTTCAATTATATGTCACAACTCAAAACTTATTCGTCCCATGATTATTCCGATGACTAGTATCAATCAAGATCACAATCACATAACTACACATAATATTACACAAATAAATCAACAATCACATAAAATAACAATCATATAAAAATAATGCCTAGATTCATGAAATTATGCCTATACACCACAATTTAATAATTGACATTGATATAATCAATTTAGCTATGTAAGATAACCATATGGAACCCTATCACAACTAGACCACTATTGCCGCCAAATTGTGAAGAGAATGACGGGTTTTGCCATGTGCCACTTCTTGAGAAAACAACCAACTAAATTCCATACTCGAATACGTCTATATACATGCGCTCCAAAAGAATGAAGTGGCCGATATTATTATCATAAGGGAACACGTGTGGAGAGCCCAATATCATTATCACATTCTGACAAACCTTAACAAAATACCATTTTATTTTATTAGATTCAAACACATGGGCCGCCACTAATTTTATTCAAAGGCATCATCTATATTTGGCCATATGCCTTCAATCCCATTGGACCATTAGAACCATTATAATACTATCCCATTGGACCATTAAAACCATTATAATACTATAAAGTGATTATGTGAATTTTAGTGGGCAACTATGATTGGACCATCATATGAATCGATTAGTGGGCTCCTGATATGCTAGGCAACTTTATCATTCCTACATCATGCAAGTCTGAATCCCTATCCAATCATGAACATTATCATCGATCTATTTATCATATACAATTCTGTTAATCGAGTTTACAATTAAACAAGAACAAACAAATAACAAATGATGCAAATACGAACCTACTAACCAAAAGAAAATATGCTAGAGCCAGGAGAAGGTTGCTTTGAAAAGAGGGCTTTGTCACGTTCAAGAAGACGTCACAATGGGACTTCGAACCATGGAACTGCCGTCGAGTATGAGAGGAGAGGGAGAGATAACGTAGGGTTTCTAAATGGTGCGGATGCGAATGCGAAACAATTATACTCAACACATGTTGGGCCTCACCTGGGCCAAAGCTCCTCTTGGACGAAACATGATCACTTTGAAAAAGATTCATCACTTTGTAAAAAAAAAAGTCCAATCACGTTAACAGTAACCAACTTGTAGTCCACTAACTTTGAGTGGCACAATAAGAGTTAAGTAATGAATTGAGTTTGTCGGCCATTTATGTTGACTTTAGATCCACTAAACTCTCGGCCTAATAGAATTCATTTTGGTTGCACACTGCTCAAGTTAGTGTTGGTCCAATTGCAATCAGGTAATATTTTATAGTTGCCGGTTGCATGTGTTTATTGATTCAACAAACTCCCAACTAATGCCACTTTTCATAACATCAAACAATCTACCAAAACGGAAATACTAAACCAGTGATACGTAAATGAAAGACATGAAATCCCGGGTTGTCACATCATCCCTAACTTGAAAGAAATTTCGTCCCGAAATTTGTCAAGCAGTCCAAAATAACAAAATGTTAACGCAGGATGACTGTGGGTTTTCCGCAGGTGCCACATCATCCCCAACTTGAAAGGGAATTTCGTCCCGAAATTCGCCGATGATACCAGAGGTTGATACAACTGTTTGAACAACTGAGAAATACTGGAGCTTACTCCGATCATTGCGTTCCCACGTGAACTCCGGTCCATGTTTTGAGTTACAACGAGCTCTCGCGATTTGGATTCGACTATGCTAGCGAATCTTGACGCCCCGGTCCATGATTTCAGTAAATTCCTCAACAACTGCAACTTGTCATTAACCTCAGATGCTAGTAAGGGTATCCCAAACGTTTCATCGGACAATCACTGCCTTAGATTCGAAACATAAATGACATCATGCACGTTATACAATTCGTCGGGTAACCCGAGTTTGTAAGTCACGTTACCCATTCTTCCCAGAACGTTGCATGGCTCAAAGTGATGTAAGTTGAGCTCCCCATGCTTCCCAAGCATACCACACCCTTCCAGGGTGAGACTTCCAACGTGAGACGATCGCCTGCAGCGATCTTCCAGTGTTTCCTAAGCTTATCAGCTTTCCTGCCGATCACGCATTGCCGCCAGACAACTCCCGATACAAATACCTTACCAGGAGTCTCGAGTACAAGTCTTGGACCCGTAATTAGTCCAACAAAAGGGTTGGTGTTATCATCTACGCAATGCTCCAAACAGAGCTGTCTGGATACTAGAATGGTAACTGTCGCAGTAGAACTCAACCAAAGGTAAATATCCCTCAAATTTTTCTAAAGTCGATCACATACGTGCTTGCAACATGTCTTCGAGTGTCGGGGGGTTTCGTTTATTCTGACCGATTGCCATATGGTGATAAGTAATGCTAATGTCTAGACGTGTGCCAAGAGTGTTATGTGGTACTTGTTATAAATCAAGCATAGATCAAAATCAGAGATACAGGAGTTGGCACTTCATGCCTAACTAGCCGCCTCTTTCAGAGGAATGTCCAATGGCTGTGGAGACTCGTCAGTTTCCTTGACTGCAAGAAGGTGTGCTGGCTACATGAGGCGATCAACGATCATCCATGTGATACTGTTTTCGTTTCGATGCTTATGGCTGCTGATACTCCATCTTGACTATCCCACAAGCCAAACATTATTCATATACCCTGCCAGGTGGGCCTTCACGCCCGATCACCAGCACGAGATTCATAGACCCTAATATCTCTCATCAAAACCCAGACGACTTGAATATCGAGGCCGGTGTGCTTTGCTCAACACAAATTCCCTAAAGTTGTCGTACAATGAGATCCACGTTCGTTCCACTAGGTAGCGAGTATCGTCTGTCCTGCCAAGGTTGCTTCTCCATGCCCCGCATGGTTTCAAATGGAAAATCCTCTTCTTTCAATTCTCCAGTTTGAACAGGGCGAGTCAGATCAGGTAAGTTAGAGTCGATAGTGAGCTGCAAAGCTCGTGCACGTTCAAGTTTCATAGTTGTAATCATCAAAAAGTTCCCTCCAGCGATGCCATTAACTGATTTAGCTCTGTCGAAGCCAAGGTACACGGGAGGCCCTTGTGATCGGTCTAAATAACGCACCTGGTACCGTCCAAGTAATGCCTCCATCTAAAATCCCAAGACCACGGTTTTCACCGCCAGTTGTGTGTCGTGCGGTTCCTCTTTGTAACTCCATCACGTAAGTCATCGCTCTCTCGTGTTGCGTTGTTGTGTAACTGGGACTCTTATTCGGACCATCATGGCATACCACTAAATCACCCGCACCCTCGGGTAAAGACGATGCTCAATGTATTGCAGAGTTGGAATTCGAAAGTTGAAATGACGTCCTCCTGTTTCGTCTTTCACGAACACAGCATCCTGCTGTGCTAAAGAGATTTAAGTTGTGCGACCTTCGAAAATCCTGTGAATAAGCTGCGATAGTATCTAGTGAAACCAAGGAATTGCTGCATCCCCGAATGAATCTTTGGTGTCGATCAGTTTCTAACAAAATGGATCTTTAGCAAGATCCACGTGTGTTCCCACTTCGTTGGTTACATGCCCAAAATGTATCTTTCGAATCCAGATGTTACATTTTACAAGACTTCACACGGAATGGCTCCTCCCTTAGGAGCTCTAAATTAAGATACAGATGTCGTCCAGCACGTCGTCAATAAGCATAGCCGATTCATGTGATCCATACAACTGCTGATGTGATGATTAGTCCCAAAAGTCATGGAATAGAAAGTCGCAATAGCCGTACTGCGTTCGATATGCTGTTATAGGAATCATTTTTCCCTTGGACTTCCATTTGATGAGTTCGTTCGTTAGTCAATCCTTGAATAGGAGCTTAACCCTCGCAGCTGGTCAACAGGTTGTCAATACATGGTCGAGGCAAACGGTTCTTAACTGTCTCCTTGTTAAGTTCTGGGTAATCAGTACACATACGAAAAGGCTTATCTTCACGAATATAACTGGGGCTCCCTAAAGCGAAAAGCTAGGTCCGACAAACTCCTGTCCAGTATTTCCTGTAGTTGGTTAAACAGTTCTTGCAACCCTCCTGTGTAAGATGGTACAATGTACGAGTATTCAGAGCTGCCTCTGTCGTGAGATCAACTGGGATTCCGACGAACAATTATGAAAGTAAACCTGAAAGTTCCCCGAGTAGCACACCGAGTGGAATCACGAACAATTGGTGGATCCTCGATCCTCTTTCCTTAGCCCAAACATTAGTAACGATTGCCAACATAGCGGGGTAGTCCCTCCGAGGACACTTCCGGGCTTCCATTGCAGAATTGACGCTAACCTTTGCACAATTCTGATACTTTGAATCAGATGACGATTCTCCACTAGGAGGAGGGATATGCAAAGTTTTCTTCTCACAGGGTATATCTGCGCGATGTATGGATTACCAATCCATTCCAACTACTGCTTCAAACCATCGAGGATAGCAGAAAGAAGACTGATGTCGAACGCTTGTCCCACAAGGTCGAGTTTGCATCCTAACTAACATATGAAATTTCAATTGTCTTGCCGTCAGCCGATCCCACAACAGGTTCAAATTCAAGGAGCATCAGGGTCAAACGGAACAGAGACGGAGCGATTAGCTACGCATACTAGCTACCATGTTGCTAAAGTCCTGGCGTCGCCCACACCAATTCTAAATGCTCTTGGTTGTTATCGTCCTGATTCAACAACGGCCAATCCATGCCGTAGGCACCCTCATTTCCATACTGTAGGCTATGACTATGAGTGCCTTGATGTTGCCATGACTGTTGCCTCTACGGTTGTTGTTCGAAACGAAGCTCTACGATCCTTCACTGACAAAGTCCATCTTGTCACATTTCCGTGCCACGTCCTAAAGCGTTACTCATTGTGCTGACAGTCACACATTCCATTCTACAGTCGATTGTCATCGCCGATGTCCCGATTGATTCACAAGAATTGACTCCCATGAGTCGCTGACTAAAGTTAAAGATTCAATTGGGGTTAATCTGCTGATGTTCGTTTCCGGTAACTAGGGCCGTTCAAATGCTGGAGTCAATAAAGTACTACGTTTTACTCTCTTGCCCATCGTTCTTGCGAGTTGACTGAGTAATACACGGTATGCTGCGAGAGTGTTGCAGAAGTGATCACACTTCGGAGTCTAAGACGTCAATACATAGAGTTCCATCAAACAAAGAGAAACAAGAAAGGTACAAACCAACTCAAGGACGTTTGTGCAAGCACCTAACATTCTACACGTTTCGCTAGGCGTTCAGATGTGTGTCCAAGTAATTCTCGATATCATCGAGATTCGAAAGGTTTCAGAGGGAAGTGAAAAGATCACATTCAAGTAAGAGACAATCACTGCTATGACTCCTATAGACTGTTGCGTTTCACATCAACCAATTAACGGAACGGAGCCCCTCTTTCACTTGTTAAGCCTCACTGGGACTCGCATGCACCCCACATTATTATTATGTGTGCACCCACAATAATATTGTGATTTGCATGCTCATCTCAGCTCCTCCTAACTCATGTCAAATGGTTCCTCTAACTCTGATATCAACAGAGGTTATCAAGATGATAAATCACAAGAATGACATGCTATCCACACATCATATGTAAGCAAGCAATTCATGCAATCATACTATAGTGATGAGTGTGTGTTTGTACGCTACACCATACACAATTGTAAACTACTCATGTAATGTATACCACAGGTGATAAGACGAACCTTGCAGTCTGGAGCTGAGTGTCATGGTCGATTTCGGATCTGTTCGGTTATAGTCTGGTTTTATAGAAACGTTTTTAAAACCAAATTCACTATAACCAGTGGCTATGATACCAAACTGTCACACCCTCAAAATACCACCTAGGGAGTGTCCCTGTTAGGCGTGTGACCCACTAGCAACGAGCCACCAATTACATTGAATCCATAAGTTTAAAAATAAAGTTTCATCATTTTATATTAAAATCCAAACATAAGTTATTCAAAACCAGTAAATTCAGCGGAAGCGTTAACGTATCACAATATAAACATTTTCCAAACAAATGTAAGAACCAATGTTCAATAAATAAAACCAATCGGTGTGAACCATGACCACTCATGCCCTCCAGCCAGCAAGTTCCTGTTCCAAGATACCTAACGACCTGCGAGCATGTAACAAGTGTATCAGACAAAGCTGGTGAGTTCACAGTTTAAGGAAACGTTTGTTACCAGTTGTATGTAAAACAGTTCACTGACAAATGCAAGTAATATTGTTAATATCTCAATTCCGAACAAGACGGCTCCTGAAATACATGACTGCCCTTCCCACGTACTCCTATCTAGTACTGGGCCACGACTGGGTCATTAGTTCACATCCGTCCTATCTAGGAGCGGTGTGAGGGTGCCAAACCTAAGTAGCGCTACCAACTAATACCCGTTACCCTCCAGGTAACATAATAAGGGACTTACAAAAAATGATAGGTGAGAATATTAACCAATATACCCGTTTTTACCCAAAAGACTTATCCCTCCACGGGATACCCATTGACTGTCCCTAACCACTGGGACGCATGCTCGAATGTAGTGAACTCACCTTTGGTTTGCTCGGTTAGATTAGTTTCTTGTTTAACAGTTGATCAAACACGCCCTAACATGGATATCAGTAACAATCAGTTCTGAGTGTACATACACTAGGTATTTCACGCATGATAAATTCACATACCCCCTAATCACACAGCATGCAGTCTAATGCATAAGTAACAAGTATACTATCATATAGTTTGTAACAGTTTACCCATACAATGCAATCAATAACACACATCATAATATCACATAGTAGGGCGCTTAAATCCCTCATTATCAGTTTGCTTATACAACCATATTTATAAATCATAAATCGTAACACTGTGTGATTCATATGATCGTCCGCGGCCCAACTTGACTGGCCCAAGAATTGTGGTTCAATTATATGTCACAACTCAAAACTTATTCGTCCCATGATCATTCCGATGACTAGTATCAATCAAGATCACAATCACATAACTACACATAATATTACACAAATAAATCAACAATCACATAAAATAACAATCATATAAAAATAATGCCTAGATTCATGAAATTATGCCTATACACCACAATTTAATAATTGACATTGATATAATCAATTTAGCTATGTAAGATAACCATATGGAACCCTATCACAACTAGACCACTATTGCCGCCAAATTGTGAAGAGAATGACGGGTTTTGCCATGTGCCACTTCTTGAGAAAACAACCAACTAAATTCCATACTCGAATACGTCTATATACATGCGCTCCAAAAGAATGAAGTGGCCGATATTATTATCATAAGGGAACACGTGTGGAGAGCCCAATATCATTATCACATTCTGACAAACCTTAACAAAATACCATTTTATTTTATTAGATTCAAACACATGGGCCGCCACTAATTTTATTCAAAGGCATCATCTATATTTGGCCATATGCCTTCAATCCCATTGGACCATTAGAACCATTATAATACTATCCCATTGGACCATTAAAACCATTATAATACTATAAAGTGATTATGTGAATTTTAGTGGGCAACTATGATTGGACCATCATATGAATCGATTAGTGGGCTCCTGATATGCTAGGCAACTTTATCATTCCTACATCATGCAAGTCTGAATCCCTATCCAATCATGAACATTATCATCGATCTATTTATCATATACAATTCTGTTAATCGAGTTTACAATTAAACAAGAACAAACAAATAACAAATGATGCAAATACGAACCTACTAACCAAAAGAAAATATGCTAGAGCCAGGAGAAGGTTGCTTTGAAAAGAGGGCTTTGTCACGTTCAAGAAGACGTCACAATGGGACTTCGAACCATGGAACTGCCGTCGAGTATGAGAGGAGAGGGAGAGATAACGTAGGGTTTCTAAATGGTGCGGATGCGAATGCGAAACAATTATACTCAACACATGTTGGGCCTCACCTGGGCCAAAGCTCCTCTTGGACGAAACATGATCACTTTGAAAAAGATTCATCACTTTGTAAAAAAAAAAGTCCAATCACGTTAACAGTAACCAACTTGTAGTCCACTAACTTTGAGTGGCACAATAAGAGTTAAGTAATGAATTGAGTTTGTCGGCCATTTATGTTGACTTTAGATCCACTAAACTCTCGGCCTAATAGAATTCATTTTGGTTACACACTGCTCAAGTTAGTGTTGGTCCAATTGCAATCAGGTAATATTTTATAGTTGCCGGTTGCATGTGTTTATTGATTCAACAAACTCCCAACTAATGCCACTTTTCATAACATCAAACAATCTACCAAAACGGAAATACTAAACCAGTGATACGTAAATGAAAGACATGAAATCCCGGGTTGTCACATAAGTGATAGAGGTACCCATTTTTGTAATCATCAACTCGAAAAAATCTTAACAAGATATGGGGTCTATCACCGGGGCTCAACAGCATATGACCCTCTAACAAACGGACAAGCCGAAGTGACTAATAGAGGCTTAAAACGAATACTGGAAAAAACCGTAGGATTAAATAAAAAGGAATGGGCCGATAAATTAGATGATGCTTTATGGGCTTTTCGAACTGCTTATAAAACAATAATAGGCACAACCCCATACGAGCTCGTCTATGGAAAAAGTTGTCATCTGCCGGTAGAAATAGCTCACAAGGCCTACTGGGCAATAAAAAAAATGTAAACTTAGATTTAGAATTTGCCGGTAAAAATCGATTTTGTCAATTAAATGAATTAGACGAATTAAGGAATTATGCGTACTCTAACTCTGAAATTTATAAGCAAAGAATGAAAAAATTACACGACAAACACATTAAACCTAATGAATTTCGAGTAGGAGATCAAGTTCTATTGTTTAATTCAGGAGTTCGACTATTTCCGGGTAAACTAAAATCTAGGTGGTCAGGACCTTTTTCCATCACCCATATTTTTCCTCACGGTGCAGTAGAAATTAAATCTCGGAATGGTATTCCATTCAAAGTCAATGGCCAATGGCTGAAACTCTATCAAGGATTCATTGAGGATGAGGAGGAAGAAATCTCGCTTCAAACGGTTGACAAATAAAGGCATCAACATCATACCTGGTAGGTTACGAACAAGCGGATGAACATCAAAACTGGTAAGTCTTCTAACCGAGTTTTGGGAAACAGGGCACTCACACGAGCACTAAAAAAAAAAACTTTGCTCGGCATGGGGCCGTATCCGTGCAACTGTCGGGATAAAACCCCTTTTTCATAACAGTTACATCATTCCACACGCCCCGTTTCCCCGCAAAACACTCTGGTCCAGGCGATTTTCCGCAGATTTTCGACGTCTCCTCTCATTCTAACAACATCAAGGTATGATTCTATCATCATTAGTAGTTAGATTAGTTACTTGCATGTAGTTAAAACATCAAAAATTTGGGGAAAAATCTAGGGTTCTTGAAGTTCATCCGGATCAAACCTAAAATTTTTGCTTAGATCTGATAACATTAGTATAGATTAGTGTTATGAAAAGTAAACTCACTTGTATTGTTGATAGATTTGCCCGATTTCCCACAAAAACCCCGAACCCTTGTTTTTGAACCGAAAAAGATAAAATTGAAGGGATAAACGGTTTGTTTTGGGAAATACGGCACTTGGGGTTTCATTTTCGAGGGAAACCACACATACTTGACCAAAAATTTTCAAGTTTTCGGGACCGGGTCGCAAAATGAAATTTTTGAGTAACAGACGACTGGACACGGGGTCGTGCCCGCTGAGCACGGGGCTGTGTCCCGCCCACTGTTTTCGGTTTTCTCCTAAAAGTTTCATTATTATGTGCTAACTTTTGGTGTATTCTTTCAGATGTCGACGAAGTTCACAAGATTCAACGCAAATGAGCTCGATGCTAGGGCCAGATATGACAGACTTCAAACAAGACCGGAAGAATACCCAAGACAAGTGTGCACGGATCTCTTAGCCATGGTGAACCAACTTGACCGGTTTAACAACCTCGTTACCGGCCAACTAAGGATTGCCCTAACCACTAGACTTCGATCTGTCCCTGAGTGCACTATGGAGTTCTATAGCACCCTCACTTTCAATTCAAGGTGCGACCTTTTGGACAATGATGGGATGGCATTCCGATGTGGTGGAACGAAGTACTCGATCTCAATGGCACAATTCGGGGCAATAGTAGGGCTGTATACGGAGGAAGATTCGGGGAGTGAAGAGAACACCGGAGGGGTGCAAGATCTAGATGAGAATGAGCGCCAAGCCGCGTGGGCTTAGATTGGTGAAGGGCACTACAACCCAAGCAGCACAAAGAGTACCAAGTTGGGGGACCCACTCTACCGATAAATCCATAGGGTCCTCGGTTACTCTCTAAGCCAAAGGCATGATAGTGGTGGCGTTGTTGGGTTGAGAGATCTGATAGTCCTTCACTGTATTCATACCCGAAGACACCTCGATGTTCCGTTTGTCCTACTCCGAAACATGCATCTGAACTGGCTAGCTCATGCACCAACCCCTATCTTCTTCGGGGGATGGGTGTACCGCCTCTTTAAGTACTTCGTGAACATACCTAGGTCTTTCGAAAGGAGCCCATGGTCGGGACGAGTCGATGTACACATCTGCCGCTACATGAACCTAATCTATGAGGCGGAAGACGGGTCGGTTAGCTTTCAGAGGATGCAAGGGCATGCATGGAACCCGCAAGAGGCGCTAGTCCTTCACGCTCCACAGTTTCAACAACCTCCTCACTACCAGTACCACCCTCACGGTGATCCGGGCCAATCCTCCTCACAAGGAGGTGGTTTTCCTAACTTTCAGAGTTAACATAATCTTTTGCAGGAAATCCTTATGTGTACCAGGAACACCTACAACCTCGCCAACAACACGTACAACTGGGTCGGAGCCATTGAGAGAAACATCTCCGATATCCAAGATGATATTGGAAGCATCCGGGAGTACATGGCGGAACATGGAGGAGGAGGTGATGACGAGGACAGTGATAAAGACATGGACTAGGCGGTTGGAGTAGGAGCAGGAGCAGGTGGTTGGTGATCCCACAGGTTAAACCCCCCTTTTTCTATCAAACAATTTCCGGCCTGCGTGCCGAATGTTAAACAATTTACTTTCCATAACTCTTTTTATTTTCTGCATTTTTTTTTACTTTGTGACATGGATGTCAAACTTGGTAATCTAGGATGTTTGGTATTGTTTGGTGTGGTATTTATTGATAACACAGGTACATACGAGGCTTAGAGTACTAAACATTAGTACTACTAAAGCCGGGATAGGAAAACCGGAGCTAGAAACCTGTTTTTCAACGTTGCAGACTGTCTACATGGGGTCGTGTCTGGTCGACACGCCCCCGTGGCCACCTCCCAGACCTGCTGTTTGTTTAATTTCTGCAGATGTTTGCCAGACACGGGGTCGTGTCCAGCCAACACGCCCCCGTGTCCACCTTCTATAAGTTTTCGTTACTGGCACCTGAACACGGGGTCGTGTCCATCGGACATGGGGTCATGTCCAGACTGCCAGTAACATAAAATTTTGCTTTTAATACGCTTTTACACATTCAATCAACCTAAAAACTTATTTTTGGGACACATTGAGGACAATGTGTCATTTAAGTGTGGGGGATGCTAAAACTTTGAATCTTGCAAGTCCTAATTAACAAGCCTTACACAAAACTCTATTGGAACCGCTAATCACCCCAAATTTTTTTTCAAAAATTTTCATTTTTTTTACTTGTCTAAGTTTAAGTTGGGAATTTCAAGTTCTAAAAAAGGTTATATTTTTACAAATTTACAACCGATAGCGTCGTGATAAAAAAAGAACCAACATAAGAAAATTATGAAATGGCATGACAAGCTTAGTTAAAATTTGATTATATATACTTGATCACATAAAAACTCATTCCCACAAAAGTGAGTAATGAGCATTTATTGAGCATACAAATACATATCTTTACACTAAATGCTCATTTTTCGTTTCTTGTGTGAATAGCCGCTTGGTTCTTACGACTCTAGAACTTGCCACGACAATGCATTCCCGGTCCTTACCAACTTAAACCCGAGTAAGTAAATGATGGAGGCATTAGGACTAACCCTTTTTCTTTCTACACCATTATTTTTCATTTTTTTACCACCTAACCAAAATCCCCCTAGTTAACCCCTTTGAGCCTAAACCTTTTCATTTCTTAACCTAAAACAACCACCCTTTTTACCCAACTAAACCTTTTTATTTTAACCCTTTCTTTTAGTAACAAAACTCGATTTTTCTTATGACTTAAATATATATATATATATATATATATATATATATATATATATATATATATATATATATATATATTTAATGAAACCAAATAAACAAACAAGTTCATCAAAAATAACTTTGTTTGAAAGAAGTGGTTCATCAAAATAAAATAAAATTGTGAAAAATAAAAAGTCTTTCAAAAACCGATGCTTTTTATGTTTTTCGCCCTTTTACTAACCACTAACCCAACCACCCTCCTTTAGCCCAAGCCTAACCCTTCACCCAAAAAGTCCTCTTGATATTTACAAAGGTATATAGTTAAAAAGGAGGAGGATTGATTGCTTGGCAAGCTTATGGTAGGAGTAAGTTCCATGCCGCTCTCGAGTGATTCACTAAAAAATACACCTTCAGCCGAGTGTTGAGTGATCCCCCGTGAGGTATGTGAACTTTTATATAAATAGAATTTTAAAAAGGCATGTTATGCCCTAATAAGTAATTTATCTTATGAAACGTTTTTAATAAATCATGATGAATAGGATTGTAAATAAATAAAAATAAAACTTGATAAAGAATCTTGGAAATCCCGACACTCTATGACAAGCCCAAAAACCTTCTCTTCTACCCATTCCATTTGGGAGTGAAAAAGCCACATTATAAAGAGTTTTGCTTGAGGACAAGCAAAGATTCAAGTGTGGGGGTATTTGATGTGCACAAAATGCAACATATAAATTACATCAAATGTGGCATAAAACTAACCCGTTTTTAGTACTAATGTTGGAAAAAGTGTGGTTTTGTCTTCTTTTTGTATTTTCAGTATTAAATGAGCTCAAATAGACAAAAGAAGCAAAAAGACAGCTGAATTTAACATAAATACAAGAAAAGGAACAGAACGTGGCATGCCCGACCTCCCAACAGCATCTTCCCAAGCAAAACAAGAAGACAGAAGCCTGAACATGCCCCGTGCTCAGCGAGCACGGCGGCGTGCCCAAGTGTCAGTAGAAAAGACAAAGTGGTAGAAGCTTCCATCGCCCACCACGGGGCCGCGCTCAGCGGGCACGGGGCCATGGTCAACTATAAGATTCGCGGAATCAAGGCAAATCTTGATAGTACAGATATGCTTCTGCACACGGGGTCGTGCTCAACGGACACGGGGGCGTAGTCAACTAATGCAGACAAACTACATTTAATGAAGAAAGAGAGGAGGATGGACACGGGGCCGTGCCTGAGCTTCTGTTCAGCCTATAAATAGGAGTGCTTGGAGCTCTTGCAACTCATCCCTTGGCACACCACCTCCCTCACACTTCACCCACCACCCACCACCATCACAACACCATCATCCACCACCATCATCCATTGTCCATCATAGAGTGTGTGACTCGTCTCGGGATCCAAGATTGATCGTAAGAGTTCTTGACAATCAAAGGCCATGTTTGCCTAAGTCTCTTACATCACTTGGTGAAGACAAGTGTTTAGTGTAATACTTTTTATTTTTAATCTTTTGCACTTTTTAATTGGTTTTGTATTAATGACTTTAATTACTAGTTTCTTATGTTGAAGGTGATTCTTCCTTATCATTTGTCCGTGGTGTCTTGGCATTATTTTACTGTCTATATAAAATAACATATTTTCACTATTCATATCTCCACGGTCTATATGGAGGTATGTTGGCTAACTGGTCGGGGGTTAAGGGAACGGTTTGGTAAGAGTCTTGCCATTGTTCAGTGTATAGATCCTGCAAAGGACCTGGGTCAAATTTAGTAGGACCTCCTTCAATACCCAACGGTATTGGATGGCGGGGTTCCAAACTCTTTGATCCCCTCATAAGTTAAACTACTATTAAAACTTTAACCCGGCTACTTAGGACTGTATCCTTGCTGACTCAGACTACTTAGCCGAGGGTAACGTCGCCTTCAAAAGAGGGGCCTACCACATTATGCATTAATAACTTAATTAATTATCTTTCAATAATCCGACCCTTTAGGATTGTATCCTTACTGACTCAAATTACTGGGTTGAGGGTAATGTCGGCTTCAAAAGAGGGGCCTACTACAATAACTAAGATAATCTCTTAAACAAGTGCAAAAGTGCGAAAATAATCAAAGGTTACACTACACACGATTCGGATCCAAGCGATTCATCTTGTCTATTTGTTTTATTGTTATTTTACTTTTCAGCATTTTAGTTAGTTTTATTTTCCTAGTTGAAGAACTTTTTTCTAACATTTTGATTTGATTAGAGGTTGAGGATAAACCGGTACTAAAAGCTCTTGTGTCCTTGGACGACCTCGGTATCTTACCAACACTATACTACGTCCACGATGGGTGCACTTGCCCATATGTGTGTTTAGTGTTAGTGAATATCGTGTTTATAAATTTAAAACTTGGCTAAAAAGTGTAAAAAAGGGCTTAAAATATACACCTAAAACATATATACACTCACACGCATCAACAAACCACCTCTCTCCCACTTCACCCACACTACACCACCATCACAACACCCACATCCACCACCATCATCCATCATCCATCATAGAGTGTGTGAAGTAGTCTCGGGATCCAAGATTGATAGTAAGAGTTCTTGACAATCAAAGGTCATGTTTGCCTAAGTCTCTTACATCACTTGGTGAAGACAAGCATTTAGTGTAATACTTTTGTTTTTTAATCTTTTCGCACTTTTTATTTGGTTTTGTATTAATGAATTTAATAACTAGTTTCTTATGTTGAAGGTGAAACTTCCTTATCATTTGTCCATGGTGTCTTGGCGTTATTTTACTGTCTATATAAAATAAAAGATTTTCACCATTCATATCTCTATGGTCTATATAGAGATATGTTGGCTACCTGGTCGGGGGTTAAGGAAATGGTTTGGTAAGGTTCTTGCCTTGTTCAATGTATAGATCCTGCAAGGACCTGGGTCAAACTTACTAGAACCTCCTTCAATACCCACCCACTGGTATTGGATGGCGGGGGTGCGAATGGCTTGATCCCCTCATATGTAAACTACTATTAATACATTAACCGGGCTACATGGGATTGTATCCCTACTGACTCAAACCACTTAGCCGAGGGTAACGTCACCTTCAAAAGATAGGCCTACCATATTACGTATTAATAACTTAATTAATTATCTTCCAATATTCCAACCATTTAGGATTGTATCCTTGCTGACTCAAACTACTGGGTTGAGGGTAATGTCACCTTCAAAAGAGGGGCCTACTACTATAACTAAGATAATCTCTTAAGAAGTGCAAAAGTGCGGAAAACATCAAAGGTTACACTAAAGGCGAGTCGGATCCAAGTGATTCATCTTGTCTATCTGTTTTATTTTTTTTTATTTTCAGCATTTTAGTTTTTATTTTCATGTTTAACTCTTTTTCTAAAATTTTGATTTGATTAGGCATTGATGATAAACCGGTATTAAAAGCTCTTATGTCCTTGGACGACCTCGGTATCTTACCAACGCTATACTACGCTCACTATGGGTGCACTTGCCCATATGTGTGTTTAGTGTTAGTAGAATATCTTGTTTTATAAATTTAAAACTTGACTAATGTGTTAAAAAGGGCTAAAAATATAGTTAAAAATATATCACACTCGACATGCATCACTCCGTTTCTCAAAACTCATGAATTTTCGTTGAATCGCAACAGTAAGTAGTAAGGAACTTGGGGGAAGGAGAATGCAATGTTGATTTTGGGTTTACGGTATGATTGTGAGTTATTGTTTGCTGATTATCAGGGGTTTTGATCTTGTAATGGACGATTTTAGCCTTGGCGGTTTCTTTTATTTATTTTAATTTGATTAATTTAATAGTTAAACACGCGGTTTAAATGAGATGATCTGACGGTTGTGGTTATAGCGTATATAATGTACGATTAGGGGATTTGCATGATAACCAGCCTCTCTCTCTCTCTCTGTATATATATATATATATATATATATATATATATATATATATATATATATATATATATATATATATATATATATATATTAGTACCATTACCCGACCCGAACATAAAATACAGAATCGATTCACTACCCTAAATATAGGGTCGGTCCCGGTCCATAGGTCCAAGTCAGGTTTCACCATGAAAAGAACCGAGAACTGACCGGCCCTCTTTTATATGAAAAATTGGAACCGATCTAAATACCTAGGTACTTGGGTTTGGGTCGGGTTGGGTATATTTTCGGTTCGGTTCTACGTTATTTTCGGTCTGGACCTAAACTTGCTCACCCCTAATAAAAGTAGCAGGTTTATATTAAGCTCAGACCTAGTTAAACTTGATATGTGAAACTTGGGTTTAAGCTCCTTTATTAAGATCATGCGTAATGGACATTTTAGGGTCATGATGGAACTTGATAACGTCCCTAACATCACCCCGTGGGCATTATAGGAGTATTAAGAGAGAGTGACGTATCTAGTATAACGTCAAATGAGGAGAGAAAAATGAAAAATAATGATTAAAAAAGTATTAAGAGGCATTTATAATTATACATTTTTAAATAGGAATTATGATTTATGATACCGATGCAGTGGAAAATGCTCTTTATAGACGGGCATTAACCTTTACGTATATTCTGAAAATGGAGACAATCCGGTCATTAATACCGGGAAAAAAAGTAAATTTCATTTCATTTTATCAATAAAAATTCAAACACAATGTAGTTTAAATATTTCGAAGTTAATTCCTTGAAATTGTGAGTCCTTCCTATTCACTTTACAAACTTATGTTTCTTGAAAACTATTCATGGTTATTCAATTAAAACGTTGTTTATATTATTTTTTATGAACGAATTATTGTTGTTTTTTAAGTGTTAACACCATAATATTGCATATCCTTATTAATTCTTAAGTCTCAAATGTTATTGTTGGCATGGTCTGATATTACTTTTATACTTGTTATTTAAAAGATTTATGAATATTTGTACAGATAGTACTACTTGAGTTGTAAATTAAAAAACCTTTCATATAGTTACAAGAAATTTTATATATACTACAATGGGATTATAATCAAACAAAAATTATACCAAATACGATAAGAACACGAGGCAAACGTTTACACAACAGTTATCAAATACTAAACGCATGTGAAATTTGCCAAATAAATACATAAGATCTTGCTCAACATCAACGTCACAATTCGTTGTTTGTTAGCGACTAAATAGAGAATATCAGAGAGATAAGAACCGAATATCCTCAATACCATAAATGTTTGTATATATTCTAGTGACTAAGGGGTTACAAGAAGTACATACGTTTAAGAAACCAACACAATTTGAAAAACCCTAGAGCCCATTTAATGGAACATGGTTTTAAGACTCGGATCAATGAGTTCTTGATTAAAGTGAAAACTAGAACTTGGAATGATTTTTACTACCTAGGAGAACTTAAAATCACACTGGTTGAATCCGGATTGAACCCTTCAAAGACCATCAAAACCGGGGCAAAGTTATAAGATACTATGTAATGCAATTGTACTTGGTCAAAGATCAAGGTGACTAAGGGTGAGCATTATACAGTCCAAAGTTCCAAACACATGAAACCTGGCCCTTCAGAAGTTGGATATAGTATAAACGATACAAGGTTCGGTTCTAATAAACTATGTTATTCGGTTTTGGATGGTTTCGGTCCAAAACTTAACGGCAACACATATAACCCTTAGGTGACATACTCGATCACAATACCTTCTTATGAAATGTGTTCCCCTCTATGTCGTGTCATCTCTTAGGTTCTAACTTTTTTTTATATGAACCGATGTTGGATGTGTTGGATATTGGAAATCAGATATCGATTAATCAATATTGCTATCGGATAAGATATAAAGAGTTACACTTTAGACGACAAACAAATATTTGATGGTTAAATATTAGTTCAAGAGACACATTATTTAAATTGCGGGAATCAAATATTTAGTGAAATATATAATCGAATAATTACTTAGGAAATAATTCCTATTTAATTGTTTAGCGGAAAAATTAACAAGATTATGGTACTTGAAAAATTAACATGATTATGGTATTTGTCAGTTAATTGTTAAATAATATTAATTTTGTTCTTGTCGGATAAATATAAACAATATGGTTGGTTTTATAATTAACTGGTAATTACAAGGCATGGAGGTGGAATTAGATAGGGACTTAAGTGTAATTAGTATTTGTATAAATACAAGGGTTGGGGTAAACCTTAATTACATTTTGTGAGTCAACTACCACCCTCACCATTCGTCACCCTCCTTTGTAGGTCCACCCATCGCCGGCGGCCACATGCCCGACGCTAACCCTCGTTCGACGCCTCCACAGCTGGCCCGATGTCGTCATTCTGTTTGAGTAGGAAGGTACGTATATCCGTAGTAGGATTTCATATACATGAAAGAGTGGAATAGGCAAAAATGGATACGTGTTATTAAACCATACGTTACCAAATGAATGAGACTTGTACGATGAAACGTACGGTGTCAATAAAAATATGAGTATTGACGATGCTAACCGAGTTGCTTTTGAGAATAGAATAATGTGTAGGCACACAGTTGTCGACTCATTGAAAGATAGAATCTAAGATGAAGTGCTTGAGAATAGAACGCGACGTGATCCATTAGTTATACATTCTAGATTATATTTATTGTCACTAAGTATTAATGATGTGAACGTATGAGGTTATCGCTAGTTGCACAGAATCATGGATCATCATCACGAGACGTGAGCGGTTGAATATCGAGTCATATCATAGATTGTACGGGAATGTGTGATTATATAAATTAGTAAACATAACTTATGTTTTATTTCCTTAACTAGGTTAATGCCCACGTAACACGCGGGCTTCAACCAAAACCATATTATTTACTTTGAATTGAAATGTTGTGTACAAATACATACATTGGAAGAAAAAACAGAAAACAATTCAAATGCCGGAAAAAACTTCCTTGTAGACTACATTTGTTGTTTTACTCGTTACATTCCCATCTTGGTCTAGTATAAGCAACTTCACACTGGCTCTGCTTTTAACTCTTGATAACGCAACATAAAGCTGACCATGTGAAAAAACTGGATATTTCAAATACAATCCAACCCTTGATAGAGATTGTCCTTGACTTTTATGTATAGTCATTGTAAAACATACATTTAAGGGGAATTGTCGTCGTTGAAACTTGATAGGAATTCTTTTATCCGACGGTGTCAAACTGATTCGTGGAATAAATGTTCTGGTCCCTATGTTTCCGCCAGATATAATCTCAGCCTCAATAACACGTTTATAAAGTTTAGTAATTCGTAGTCTCGTACCGTTGCATAAACCATTTTGTTGATCAATATTACGAAGCAACATTACAGGTACACCAACTTTAAGGACTAATCGATGATTAGGCAGACCAGAAATTTTAAGGCCATTCAGAACATCGGGAGAATATAGTCTCGCATGTGCTTCGTTCTTTCCTTTATCAGTTTGACAAATACTATCAGAACTCAGATACTCCACTTCATCGCCAGGAAATGAAGCAAGCAAGCAATCTTTCATTAATTTCTTGAACAACCTCGTTTGTTGGTGCCAATATAGCTCTTTCAGCAAAAAAAATCTTTATCTTTGTACAGTTGAAGAAGTGAAGGATATACAAAGTCGATCAGATCTGACATAGGATCCTCAGAGCACTTGATTAACAAATCTTCAGGAATATCTATAACCACCTGGCAATCGTCACTGTCACCAATCTTTCCCTCGCCCAACTCGAGCAACCAATTCGCAAAAGCTTTAATCTCTTCTATATCAGATGCGTTCGCTCCTACGGTTAACCTCATGTTTTTGGTTAACGTAAGAACCTTGCAACTACTCCAAATATACGACGAAGTGATTGAAGCATTAATGATTTCTCGCCTACTGCCATTTGGTACAACCGGAAGTATCTGTCTAAAGTCACGACCGAACACCATAACTTTACCACCAAAGGTCATCTCACATTTGAAGATATCTTTCATTGTCCGGTCAAGTGCTTCAAATGCATGTTTATGATTCATCGGTGCTTCATCCCAAATTATCAATTTCGTTTTCCTTAATAAATCAGCAACGTCATCGTCTGGTTTAATAAAACACATCGAGCTTTCTGTTAAATTCAAAGGTATATGAAACCTTGAATGTGCAGTACGGCCACCAGGTAACAAAAGAGATGCGATACCACTTGGTGCAACATTTAGTACAATATCTCCTTTACATCTAATGGATGCAAATAATGTCTTCCACAGAAACGTCTTACTAGTTCCTCCGTAGCCATAGACGAAGAACACACCACCAACATTACTATTAACTGCTTCAATTATCTCAACAAACAGCTTTTACAGTACAAGAAAAATCCACAACCACGCCAAAAACCGAATAAAAATCCAAACTTTATTAAACTATTGTCATAACCTTAGGTAGCTAAATAAATTTAGCCAATAAACATGGTCTCAAAAATAATCAAACAAGGTTTAGAACAAGAATTCATCGAATGAAAACAAAGAAACTAGAAAATAAGAGAAACTGAGTAGTAAAAACCCGTTAATCCCTTGCTCTCCAAGCTTCCCGCTTGATGCCGATGATTCCCGCAAAACAAGCTTTAGATTTCGTCCCTTGCCTCTTCGTTCCTTCTGTCGCCTTCACTGTTTTCGTTTTGATGTCTCCTGTACGTGCGTCTCCCTCTTTTTTCTATATTTAATAAGTGGCCGCCCTCTTCTTCTGATATATCTCTTGCGTATATATATGGGGCTCCTCCATTTGAATTGTGTTGTAACCCCCATTCAAATACCATACTGTATGGGCTTATAGGCTAAAATATAATAGGCTTGACTTCATTCAACTCTACGTAGCCCATAGAATCCGGTCCACACAGCAATACCTAAGTCAACATATTTATTTCTTTTGGTCAACTCAGAAGAACTCGGTCAACATCACAGACCATTACTTTCTTTTTCTTGTGACATGTTTGAATTAATTTAACTTTCATGGTTTTCTTCATTTTAAGTCCCTCAAATTCCAAGAAGTTGACACAATGAATTTTTTACTTTCATCTTGTATGCATTCATGCCCCTCCATCTTTCAACTTTATTAATGAAGAGATAAGTGGGCTCATCCCAATCAAGGAAAATAGTGGCAATTTTAATTCGGTCATTGGCGCCCCACTCTACTCAACTGGTTGGTTATTAAATTATTACTCATTTTCGCTTCATTTGCAACAGGACCTGCCAAAACACAAACTAATATAATATAACACTAAAACTAAATAAAAATAAATAAAAACTATACAAAAATTATACAATTTACACCGGATAAATATGCGTATTTTACCCTACATCAAATATCCCCACACTTAACCTTTTTTCGTCCCCGAAAAAGAATTATGCAAACGGAATCATAGTCAAGATAATCGTTCGGGCCAAAAGCTTATGTTAATTTAAAACCGAGACATGTGTTAGCTGCGATTGCAAGTATACTTGTCCTCTTAAACCCAAACCCGGTTCCAAGCCCTTATCAAGCAATTTAGGTTCAAATATGGGTCAATCCACCTAGGGTCTCACACTAGAAATCGCATGCCCATCTAATCCCACCTCAAACTTATAGGACAAAGAGAACGATCACTGGACCAATTCCCAACCGTTTTATATCAAAACCAAGAGAGTTTACAATCAAAAATTTTTCTTTATTTTTTTTTCATTTTTTTTCATTTTTTTTCTTTTCTTTTTTTTTTCATCGTGAGTCTAGACGGTGCTTTCCCAAAACAAGAGGCAGTCCGGCTGTAGAGTCGCTATCCCCAACCACAGATTACTTAGTTTCGGTACTTTTTTATTATTTTTCTTTTCTTTGCTTTGCACGATCGATTTCACACACTCTAGAGGCAATCCGGCTGTAGAGTCACTATCCCCAACCCAGACTACATAGGAATGACTACTTTCATTTAGTTTCTAGCTCACTTTTTATTCTATTTTTTTTTCATGACCACAAACTCTAACGGTTTTAACTTATAACGGTGCCCCTTATGTTATTTTTGGCGGTTTCGATTTCCCCACTTTTCCTAGATGAGAACCCACTAGTAGACCGAGATTAAGTATATTAAGATCAAAGGAACCCAGAACTGACTCAGGCCTACCCGCATATCCCAAACTAGACACAAACTCAATTATTTAATCTCATATTATTATTATTTGAACCCGAACAAAAACCCAACTTTTCTATCATTTTCCGCTTTTTTATTTTGCAAACTTCTTATTTCAAAGGACATTTTCTAATTTTTCATTTTTTTTTATTTTTTTTTAATTTTTTTGTATTTTTCATTTTTTTATGACTCAAGACACTACTAACTAAACACACTGAACAGTAGTTCCCATCCTCACACTTAAACTTTACATTGCCCTCAATGTAGGAAGGAAACCGACTCAAAAACTAAAAATAAATAAGAAATAAAAGACGAAGGGCATAAATGGAAAGGACTTAGCTGGTTAAATTCCCGCGTATGCTCCAAAACTCTCGTCCAATCCAGCTCGATCGTATAGCATTTCGGTCGCGATCGGCTTTGACTCTAACTAGTATGCTCAATAAATGCCCGAAATTTGATAAACAGCTCCAAAATCACCCGAATGGAGATTGAGTACAGGTGGTACATATTCGAACCTGCATCAACAAAAACAAGCAAACACCGAAGCAATACCGACTCGACACAAACGACTGACTCAATATTACTAAATTAGACTCAATAAACAAAAACTACGACTCAAAATACAAACTCTACAAAACCTCCCCACACTTGAATTTAATCAGGAGGTTTTTCTTTGATCTGGACCCTATCCAACCCGTTTAATTCCACCTGATACTCAAAAATATTTAAAAATATAATGGTGGAATAATAAAATATTTTAACTTTTTCAAACGGGTCAGACCACCAAAATTTAAACATACCTGGAAGAAACCGAATGCGTGGCATGTAATGAGAAGACCGATCGTTCGTGAACGGCTTCTTCCTCTCCATCTCTCCCCAACCTTCGATCCTCTTCCGGTTCAGATCCTTTATCTTCCTTTTCTTTGCCCTCTCCCGTGGTGTTGTTGATTTTTCAGCTTCACTTAGTACTAACACCAGGGGCCAGCTGTGGTGCTCTTCCTCTTCCACCACCACTTCTTCTTCTTTAATGTCCGTCATTGGGTTTCCTTCAAGTAAAACTTCTAAGTAAGCAAGGTCTCCCTCCGGATTAAACTCCTTTACCTCTTCATCTACCGGCAACCCATCTAGTTCTTCCTTAAATTCATTCTCCCAAGTCATCTGATCTTCATTAGATGGTTGCTCAACTTCTACCTCCTCTTTTTCTTCTTCTCTTTCTACCTCTACTTTTTCTGCCTTACTCTCCACATATCCCCATATTGTCTCTCCTTCAGCAAGCTCGGGGAGCACTATCGCCTTATAATATGAGCTTTGAACTGTAACCCACTCATCATCATCATCATAACCCCACTGTATCTGTTGCGTCCGCTCTCTACTTCTCCAACCCATTCCAACCCGAGCAGCAATCGCACAATCTTCAAACCGGTGTGATCCACCACATTCTTCACACCTTGGATCCCTTTGCCGACTGAGGTCACACTCTATATTTGGGCCTATTTGCTCGAACATTCGATCAAGTAGATCGATCATTCTTGGTTACCTTGGATCCCCGTACTCCAACTCTTTTGTTGCTCGCACACACTCCAAAATTAATTCCCTGAGCTTGAAAAAATTTGGAAACATCTCCTTAGCATTTGCGGGATACCCCTGCAAAGAATATTGTTGTGGCTGCATAAAGGGGTTAGCATAATATGGCGTAGAGGACCCCTCATATTGGGGGCATTTAATTGTAAAGTGAGGCCCTCCACAAATTTCACACATATCTACTAGACTCAAGAAAAATAAAATAAATAAGAAAACAAAAAACACGGACAATTAGACTCCTATGACTCAATATACAAAAGCAAGTAGCACGTATGTGTCAATTAAGTCCAAACAAAGTAATCAACGCAATTGCCAAAGAGTCCCCGGCAACGGCGCCAAAAACTTGATGTGCTGAAAGTGGGTTAATTAAAACAACTAAAATTACCCTAATTCTAGACTCTCTAAGCTTTAAATTTATAAAACTAAGACTCTCTAAACCCTAAACCACACAACCGGCAAGTGTACCAATCGGTGTAGTATAGCCTAAGGAAGTCCGAGTATCGAACCCAAGAGACTCTACTGATTACGCTAACGACTCTATCTAGACTTAGACTGACACGGACTTAACTAATTGTTTATTTGATGGGGGGGTTTTTCTAAATATCCTAAAAATATAATTAAAATTATACTAACTAGACGCGAACTCGAACGAAGGTTTTGACCAGAGATGATGAAGACTACCTAGGTTAGACGCAAGCTAAACTCAGAATGGATCTCTATTCGATGATTTTGTGGTGTGGAACCGGGATCTTTGAATGCTAAACCTATTAAGACGCCACTAAGCCCCTCAAACACTCTCAAGGCGATTCTTATGGCACTACCTAGGCTGTTACGCTCACCGGTTTTCTAGATTTCTTTTCCGTCCTCTAGTTTCTTGAAAGTGCCTATGTAAGACGCTCTACTTTGCCGCGCGAACGTCTAAAGCAACTACGGGTTTTAATCTTGGCTTAATAGACAATGGAATGTTAAGTCCTTATAACCAAACCGAGACTTATTAATATCCTCGAGCCTTTCAGCGACGAGTCTAGCAGAACACTTGATTTTATTAAATTACCGGATATTACTTCTAAGGTTACTTCACGTGACTTTCACCCTAAAGGATTAGAGATTTATTATGTGATATAGACACTCACCAAAACCTACAACCCTAGCCCGACCCTATTCCGTGATAAAGACCGTCACCAAGAATCGAGCGAAGCAATAAACAATAATTAAACAATCACAAGCACGCACACGCACCAAGTTAAATTCCCACAGCTTTTACAGTACAAGAAAAATCCACAACCACGCCAAAAACCGAATAAAAATCCAAACTTTATTAAACTATTGTCATAACCTAGGTAGTTAAATAAATTTAGCCAATAAACATGGTCTCAAAAATAATCAAACAAGGTTTAGAACAAGAATTCATCGAATGAAAACAAAGAAACTAGAAAATAAGAGAAACTGAGTAGTAAAAACCTGTTAATCCCTTGCTCTCCAAGCTTCCCGCTTGATGCCGATCATTCCCGCAAAACAAGCTTTAGATTTCGTCCCTTGCCTCTTCGTTCCTTCTGTCGCCTTTACTGTTTTCGTTTTGATGTCTCCTGTACGTGCGTCTCCCTCTTTTTTCTATATTTAATAAGTGGCCGCCCTCTTCTTCTGATATATCTCTTGCGTATATATATGGGGCTCCTCCATTTAAATTGTGTTGTAACCCCCATTCAAATACCATACTGTATGGGCTTATAGGCTAAAATATAATAGGCTTGACTTCATTCAACTCTACGTAGCCCATAGAATCCGGTCCACACAGCAATACCTAAGTCAACATATTTATTTCTTTTGGTCAACTCAGGAGAACTCGGTCAACATCACAGACCATTACTTTCTTTTTCTTGTGACATGTTTGAATTAATTTAACTTTCATGGTTTTCTTCATTTTAAGTCCCTCAAATTCCAAGAAGTTGACACAATGAATTTTTTACTTTCATCTTGTATGCATTCATGCCCCTCCATCTTTCAACTTTATTAATGAAGAGATAAGTGGGCTCATCCCAATCAAGGAAAATAGTGGCAATTTTAATTCGGTCATTGGCGCCCCACTCTACTCAACTGGCTGGTTATTAAATTATTACTCATTTTCGCTCCATTTGCACCAGGACCTGCCAAAACACAAACTAATATAATATAACACTAAAACTAAATAAAAATAAATAAAAACTATACAAAAATTATACAATTTACACGGGATAAATATGCGTATTTTACCCTACATCACAACAATAAAACTAACGCTTATCGCGTAATGTTTAAAATGCGAAACGAACGTCGGTGACCACCCGATCAGTGTTAAAATCCTAAAAATAGTCTGTTATGATTAGGATAATAATTTTAATCCTATCCGTGTGGAAAAAATAATTTAAAACACTAAGAAACTCTATTTTTCGAGTTTGAGCGCATACCGCGCGATACTGCGCTAATTAAACAAAAAACCGTCAACGCAGCCAGTCAAGACAACTGCTAATTATTTCAGTAATAATTTTAGGTGATTATTTATATAGAATGATAAAAATAATTTAAAACGCGCTAAAACGGGATTAAAACGCTAGATAAAATACCCGGTATTCAGTAAAATACATGTTTTTAACTCAAATTTATATATATAAGTAAAAGTATAGGTGATGTATGTGAGAAGGGGGAAAGGTGGCGGCACATAGGGCTGCCCACTTTCTCTTGTTTCTCTCAAATTGGACACATGTAACAATTATGGAATATAGTGTGATGATTAAGACCATTGCATGCATCCATAAACCTCCACTTTTCAAAAAACCCTTTTCAAAATCATTATCTCTCTCTCTCTCTCTCTCTTGAACATTCCCGGCCGAAACACCCCTAAACACACCAACATTTCATTTTCAAAATCAAATCATGAAGAATCAAGGCCTTTACATGGTGATTTGAAGCTCATAAGTGTTAGTGCATGCGTCTGTCGACTTCGTCTTGTATCGAGTCTTGTATTAGAATGTTAGATCAGGGCACGTATTTCGAGATTTCATGTAATTCCGCTTGGGAGGTTAATTCCGCTTGAAAAATGCTTGCGGTAATTCCGCGCAGAATTAAGTTCCACTTGGAATCTTAATTCCGCTTGGAACCTCTTCAAACGGAATCAGAACTCTATAAATACCCCCTCCATGCGAAATTAGTTAGAATAGTTCCGGTTTGTGCAACGAAGTGCTGCCGGAGTGTCATCTCGCTGTAAATTGTCATCAAATCAATAAAATCGACAGTTAAAGTGTATATCTTGCTGAATTGAGCTCATTACGACTGTTTCCACCTTTCGTTTTGAGTATAAACTCTTCTGAACGACTCGTTCGGGTCCATAATCGATCCTACAAGTGGTATCAGAGCTCAGGAGGAAGAGTTCATACCAATTCAGCTGCAAATTTTGATTTCTACACCTTCTTTTTCAAATTAAACTTGTTTTCACGGTCAAAATGCTTTGATTTCCACACATCAGGTGCGCATTTATGTTTTAACAAACCCTAGAAAGTTTCAGTAAAACAGCTTAAAAATTGATCAATTTGACAATTTTCACATCGAGATGATGACATCAGTATAATTCCGCATGAGATTAGGTTTAATTCCGCTCCAGAAAGTTAATTCCGTTTGAAAGTTCACACGGAATTAGGTAATTCCGTTTCTGTGGCGTAATTCCGTTTGAGTGATCCAAGCGAAATTAGGTAATTTCGCTTCAAAGGTTGATCCCGTTTGGTAATTCCGCACGGAATTAGAATTCCGTTTGAAAGTGTGTTGTCTTCAAACGAAATTAGGGTAATTTTGTTTCAAGTAATTTCGCTCCAAAGTTGTCACACCCCAATTTTCCACGTGTCACCGGTGGGCCCGGTGGGGTAGTGACGTAGTTGGCATCATCATAGACAAACAACACAATATCTAAATGCACAGCGGAAGCAGAAGATAATTATATTACATTCCGAATATAAGTAATGTCAAAGTATTACAACGGAAGGTAAAGGATCCACAGGCGGATCAATAAAAGAAAACTGTTCAATAGACTTTAGGCATCTAGAACTTGCAAGATTCCTTAGTGACGCCCTGAGCTCCCAGCCAATTACGCATAGTACCTGTCACTTAACCTTTTGGAAAAATACGTCAGTTTACACTGGTAAATACAATTAACTGACTCATTTTGGAAAAAGAGTTTGAAAAGTGATTCGTGTGCAAACGGCACAAAACATCTTGACACATTGATTAAAATGCACAGAGGCAAATTAATCTTTATACTTGGGACAATTTTATTAATAAAAATCTTGTATCCGATTTACATGGTTGTCCAACATTTAGGGCCGGTGATTATACAATACAAGCCGGACAAGATTAATCGACACACCACAAATATAATCTCACAAGAAGATACTCTCACGAGTGAGTATACGTTATACATATGCAACAGGAGGTGTTTTGCCTACACCTTGTGCTTACGTCGTGGCCATTCACTTTTTAAAATGAGCCAAGGATATCCAGGACACGGTCATTAACCCCCAATGTTATTTGTTATCAATCAACACAGATTAAAACGGGATTATGCAATTTAATCATCTCCGATTAAACAGTTTCTACACCCAACCAAGCGGTATTTTTATAATACCGTATCCCAAGCCCGTATAAGGGAAAATAAGTTAAAAGTATTTACCTGAGCTAGCTCCTGTCTTACATAGCAAGATTAATAACTCAGCCGTATTCCTAAGTAAGCGTAGGTACAATTTACCGGAAAGCTCTAGTCTGGAACGATGGTATAAATAACCAATTAGAATACTAACGGGTCTTTAATTAAGCCTAAGCTTAGACCGGTTAGTTTTAAGGAAATATACGGTTCAAGCGCACGATTAAGCGAAGACCGGATAGAACGTGATTTAGACCCGACAAGTTTGAATACTTGTATAATATGGGTATACTAAATACATTCTGGATTTTGAGACAAAAATGATAACGTTTGACCCGTTTCGGTCAATCTATGCAAACTAGTTACATAAACCGAACCGAACGCAAAAAGGGCGTTACGGGTAGCCGAATGAGTCATATGTAAGTTCCCTGAGATATTATGCTTTAAATATGATATAATATCAGTAAGTTATGTTCTATTATGCCCCGAATAGTTTTAAACTCAATTTATGCCTTAGAAGGGCATTTTGGTTATTTAAAAGATTATAAAAGAGTAAAATTGTAAATCTGAGTTACGGGTCTGGTTTATACAGTAAATATACTTCGTTTAGCATATTATAACAGTAGGGTATGACCCATATACCAAACTTATCATTTAAAATCAAACTATGCACCGTAGGGGTATTTTAGTAATTTCACAAGGGCTAAAAATGCCAAAACTGGAAATCTGAGTTCAAACATTTATACTTACTGTTATTATATGAAAATATACTAAATACATCAGTAGGTATGAGTCTTATATGTTAGAAATGAGTATAACGCTTACTATGCGTTAAAAACGCTTAAAATGCGATTTAGAGCCGTTTCCGGGTTTTCAAAGGAAAGCTGAGATTTTTATATTTCCAGAATGCTCAAAATAATTTATTTAACATATAAAATCAGTAGAAAAAGGTTTCGGGTCAAAAGAATGTATAAAACTCATTTTATGGCTTAAACGGTCAAAACCGGCATTAACCGAATCGACTTAGCGATCTATGATCCGATCAGCCAAAAATTAAATAAAAATCATCAAAAATCCCAAAATAATATATAACATCAGTGGGTAAAAAGTTTTTTATCAAAATGCGGCCTGAAATAGGTTATGCGCTAAATGCGCCGTTTATTAAACATAAAGATATAGTTTTACGCTATCGGCCATAACTCAAAATCTGGACCACCAACTGATCTCAAATTTTCGGTGCAAGTTTATAAATTAATAATAAAGATTTCTACTCTTTCACTTTTCTAAAAATCACGTTTTATATCAAAAAGGGCAAAATAGTCAACTTTTAAGCATAATCGGAAACATGCATATGAATCGGCTAAGCATAGACTCAAGATGTAAAAATTCCAGAAGGTTGAACCAAAATATAAATGGTCAAAAATATATTCCAATACAGATCTCAAACATGCATGCACGGATCCGAATCGATAGTCTACGAAAAAGTCGTTTTACAAGACTTTCGGTTCCGATCCGAGTTTATACTCAAGATTGTCGAGTTTATTATGATAAAACACATTCTTATATATATTATAAGTTATTTATGATGATCAAACAGATTGCATGTCCTCTACATTACCATTTGAGCTATTTTTCGCAAAAACGATTTCTGTTGACTTTTTAGAAACAACTTTGACTCGACAAATAGCATGCTTAGAGTGGGAATCAGAGAATACCCTTTTGAGGGTTTGTTTCCCACATGAATACCAACATATCAGTGGTTTCAATTTGAGAAATGACAGAGTAGAACTCGTTTAATCGAAAAGTCAAAGTTCAAGAACAACGGTTTGACTTTTAGCAATTAATCAATGCAAGAACGAATTATAGAATGTTATAGAGGCTTACAAAGGTCCTAATGAAGCTTAGTTAACACTAGGATGTTGCCTTGATGATCAGAAAGCTCCTGAAGAAGTCTTGAGAGTTTTGCAAGATGTGTGTGTTCTTGATCACAATAAGTGCTCAATAAAAGTGGTGAATGATCTGCTTAAAAAGGGGAATTCAGATGTTATAGATAGCTTCTTAGTAGCCTAGGCATGCAAGACCATCCATTGGAGCAATTAGGAGGTGGTATGAGCTGTTTTGCACTTCAAAAATGGACCAGATTGCAAATTTTCGCGACTTACTGCACCTGATAGTCCCACGCGGCCCGCTTGGGTATGTCTAGGCGGGTCGCCTGGCCTGCTGGTCAGCCAAACAACTTTCACACTTGGCAGATTTGGTCCCGGTTCTTGCACGTGATGTTTCGGCTACTTATTTTGACTCGTAAACCCCCAAACTTGGTTTTTAAGAACCTTGGGACATTTACCAACATGGTAATGTCCTCGGATAACTTTGCGCTCAACCGAAAAGTCATGAAATTCGACGTTGACGCTTTTAGCCCCTCAAGTACGGTTTTGGCCATAACTTTCTTATACGTTAACGAAACTTCACGAAATTTTTACCACATATTCTAGTGAGTATATTTTAGCATTACAATGCTTCGGGTCTGCCAAAAGTTCACTCAGAGGTATAAATTCAACATGTTGACACTTTTGGCCCCTATAGTTTTTAATCCCTCACTTTTGTGCATTTCTCGCTTCGTATGATCCATGAACCATCCGTTTAAGGTTAGGAACATTATGTAGGGTTATCATAGAGTCTATTTATCCATTGTTGACACTTTGGACCCTTATGTTCCATAGTTTTCACTGTTTGTCACTTTTAGTCCCTCTAAAGTATGTTTTCACATACCGGACCCTTATGACACGTGTCAAGACATTATTGGACGAAATTTTTCGAGGTGTTACAAAAGTAATCTCGTTTGAACTGTGTATTTCCTTTTGAAAAGGAATTCCGTGTGAAGGGTAATTTCGTTTGAAAAGACTGTTTTGTGAAACTTTGAAAATCCGAAACATGGAAGAGGAATTTTATAACGCCTTTGCTACCCCGATTACTGTTACTCAGCAGACAATATTGGAAAATGAAATGGGGATGATGCATAAACCACCTAAGCTCATGAACATTGAGGAATATAAAGGTTGGGAAGGACGCTTTGAAAACTGGGTTCAAGCAAATTATTTGGATGCTTGGGAATGTGTTGAAACGAAGTATGTTAGACCAACGAATGACGACGAAGAGGAGATTGCTATCAAAGATATGGGTATTGATGATAAAAAGAAATACAAGAATGAAAAAATGATGTTAAGTCTGCTACAACAAGCTGTGAAAGAAGACATCTTGGTCTTATTGCAACATAATGGGAGTGCTTATTCGATCTGGAAAGCTTTAAGATCAAAGTTTGTTGGTAGTCAAGAGATGGTTAAAAACAAAAAATCACTTCTGAAGAAAGAGTTTGATCTGTTTCGTGGGTTGAAAAATGAGAGCACAAAGCAAATTATTGAACGATATTGCAATTTATTGATGAACATGAAGAGATTAAGCATCAATAAAGATAATGAGGAGTCGATTGAAAAGCTAGCTGATGCATTGCCATATGAGACTTGGGGCACATATCTCATGATGCTGAGGAACAGGAAAAGTTTTAGCAATCTGACACTTAGCAAATTTATTGAAAAGACTGAGGCTCAAGAAATGGAACAGAGAAAGATTTCGAGAATGAAAGATTTCGATGGTGAGCAAGACATCGGGCTTTATTACAAAGTAGGGTTGAATGACAAATCTACCAATATGTCACCGAAGGTTGAAACGGCATTCAATGCAAAAAGTTCATCTGGTGGATCATCCAAAGGTTCAAATAGCAACACAAGTTTTTCATCATATCCATCATTTGATCCGAACATTTCAACAAAGAAAAATGGCAAGAAGCTTCAATGCAACATTGTATTGAATCTTGATAATGATCAGGAATATTCTGAAGAACTTGCCAAAAGCCATATGTCTTTGTTAGGAACTGTGTTAGAGTCTTACGGAAGTTTTGTTGCAGGTCGGATCTGGAATCCAATGCTTACAAAAGAGGATCACGATCAGATCGATGCTGAGGAAATGGAATTAATGGATATAAAATGGTGTTTGGCGAGCGTGTTAAGACGAGCTGAGAAATTTAAGTAGATCACAGGAAGAGATGATTTACGTGAGGCTAATGTTTCTACTTTAGGCTTTGATAAATCTAAAGTCACTTGTTTTCGTTGCAGGGAAAAAGGACACTTCAAGAGGGAGTGCACTAATCGCGAAGCAAGTGGAGCTCAAAATCCGTTCAACAACAATGATTACTACCAGAAGGCCATCTATCATCAAGTTGCTCAACAACAACAAGAACCACAAGTGGCACATGGTAGAAAAATGATTGAAGAATCTTCAAAGAGAGCTTGTCTGGTGAATCAAGATGATCAAACAACTTCAACAGGATTCAATTGTGACAAATATGTTTCAGCTGATGGAAAAGCATGTTTGATAGATCAAGATGATGAAAAATTACCAGAAGGGTTTAGCTGGGAGAATTTCAATTGGGATGACTATGATCCTAACAAAATTTCAACAAAGCTTTTGTTGCTCGAGTTGAAGAAGATAGTGATGATGATACTGAGTATTATGCAAAAAGAATGGCTAAGCATTTGAAAATGATGGCAGAAAGTGATAGTGAAGATGAAAAAGCTAAAAAGAAAAAGAAAAAGGTCAAAACACCGGTTAGCAGTGATGATGAAGATGTTCTAGTGGTCATAAGGAAAGTGAAAGAAGTCCCAGCTTTCAAAATTGATGAAGAAGCTGATGCAAAGAAGAATCTAGTGATTTGTGAAAACTGTGAAGCAATAAATAAACAAAACAGTACTTTGATTCACAACATGAACAGGTTGAAAGAATCTTATGATGTGCTGAACAAAGCCATAAATATGTACAATGAAACAAGTGAAGTACAGGCAACAGCAATGAAAACACTTCAAGGAGCGTTAATGATAAAGCAGAAAGTTGTGAACAATTACATCGAGAAGTGTGCTGTACTGGAACAAAAACTGGAAACTCAAAGAATTGAAACTGAAAGAGTTAATCGTTTCTTAAAGAGTTACTCATGTACTTCTTATGTGATTGACAAGATTTATCCAACTGTAGAAGGCATGAAGGCTTTTCAGGAAGAAACATCTGAAGAACAGAAGGTATCTGAAGAAAAGACTCTTGAAAAGAAGAAAAAAAAGAAGAAGGATACTGAAGTTAAGGAATCTAGTAAGAAACAAGGTGTCAGTTGCAACAAGTGTCCACCCCCGCTTGAAAATGGATATTCACCAAGAAATCCAAATTCAGAAAGAGTCAAAAAGGCAACCAACTTAAAGTGGGAGTCTGAACCTTCAGTCAATCTGCCAGAAAATATTGATGTTACGTTCACATCGTCTGACAATGATCAACAATCTCAATTGATGAAGAAAAAGTGGTGGATCATGTGTTAGATAACGATGAAACTGAGGAGTCAAAGTCGGAGTATATGTCGGAGTCAAAGTCTGAGTCCAGCACTCCGAGTCAAACTGACAAACATGGTAAAAAAGTTTATAATAAAGAATTCCTGTTATCAAAATCTAATTTGGATGACGAAACGTTTAAAGTTGCATATACTTTGAATGATTCAGACAAATTATATTCTGATGAGGAATTTCCAATAAGAGGTGTCAAACCTGAAATGATAAAAACGGTTTTCAAACTAACAGAAATTAATATTTCTGAAATAAAAGATGTAAATCTTTCTGAAAAACCTAAAAAATACACCTCAAGAGTTTAAAAAAGAGAAAATAAGAAAAAAGGTTACAGTTCTGGTTCTGGTTATCGAAAGAAACCAAACCATAACGGTAATTTCAAAAAGAAAGGACTTGGTTTTATTCCACCAGAAAATCATAAAAATGAAAAATATGTTCGATATTTTAAATCGAAGATGAATTTTGTTTCAGGTACATCTTCTAAGGAAGAAAAAGAAAATTTGTTCAGAAAATAGACGAACAAAGAGTTCCTTGCGAAGAAGCAAGAAGAGATGAAGACTATTGATCAGAAGAAGGAAACTCGAAACTGTTTCAAATGTGGAAAAAGTGATCATATTGCCATGAATTGTTTACAAGCAAAACAAATCAAACAGGGAGTTTCTAAACTGAAAGAAAAAGTGATTGAGTTTGAACCACCAATTGAGAGAACTAAACTTTTTAAAAATTCAAAATTTGAAATTGGTGAATGTTCGAACAGGTTTTACAAGAGAAGAGCAAATTCTGACAACCAGAAATGGGTTGTTAAGAAATCGGGTGATAGTTCTAGCAATGATTCTGATTCATCAAAATCAGAGGAGCTATCTTATGGCGATGAATCTGATTCCACAAAGTCAGATGAGCCACAGGTTGAGGAAAAAGGTGAAAAATCAGTGCCGACTGTGGATGATGTGAATTTTCCACCACTTCGGGCTGAAAATTTTAAGAAGAAAATTGGTAAAGTTGAAATTTCAAACCAATTTTATTCTGATAAAAATGTTTTTGATGTCGAAAAGGCCTTTAACCCCAAAGTGAAACACATCTTTGGTAAAATGATTGACAGAAAAGTCAAAGGGGTTAAAGAGTTTTATGAGAAGAAGATGAATGGTAAGAAACCGAGTGTTGGTAACTCGGTATCCCCCAAGGCTAGTCAAGCTTGGGTGGATATATTCTTTGACTAAAAACCTAACTTACCGGAGCTCCCAAGTTGGTAATCGCGGAGCATGAATCAGCATCTTTATTGAAATATTTTTAAAATGATTAAGTGTGACTTGCCGGAGCTCCCGGGTTGGTAAGAGTGGAGCAGGAATCGGCATCATTCTTTATATCAGGTTTGATTGTGTTTTCCTACAAATGGTACAAAGGTTTGTTCTGAGAAAGTGATTAATCAAGGTCATTAATTTGAACTTGATGTAATTTTCATACAAGTGGTTGAGAACAATGTGATGAACCCCGAACCTACAAGTGGTAAAATCAACAAAACTAATTTTCCAGAAAAACCCTTTTGATTAAAACAAACTTAAGTGTTTTGAAATCATAATGGGAAAATAGTTTGTTGAGAAGGGGAGTTCTGGTTGTTTATGCCAAGTGGATGGCGAATTGAAGCAATTCACAACAGTTGTCAATTTTCTTGTATAGTTTGTTTTCAAATTTTTTAAATGTGTTAGCATTTTAGGGGGAGTAAAAATTTTCAGAAAATCCAAAAACATTAGAAAATTTGAAAAAGCCAAAAACATGATAAAATCAAATACGAGTTTTGTTAAGAAAAGAGGAACTGATAGTGCATCAGTGGACTATCACAACACGCTAAAGAAATGGAAAGTCAAAAAGGTGATAAACGATCTCACTGCGGATATGTCAGTAGATTTTCGCACATTCAGTAGATTGTATTCGAGATATAAACGTAAATTTCAAACTTGCTTATCTCGTGGGGAACATTTCTTGGATATATGGGTAACCCCCGAAATCTTGTTTGAAAGGTCCCTCTTTCTGAGATACTAGGTCTTTATACTCAGTGATATCTGGGGTATTATCCCGGGACTTTTGCTTTTGCGGAAGCAATGGCCTAGTCCCCGTATAATATTTTCTGCTTGCTTGAAATATAGCGCTGCCCTCAGTACAAAAAATGATGAAACATTGCAAAATGCTAATCATGTGCTGTTGAAGAAAAGATTCTCTAAAGGGAACACACCTAAAGTCGAGCCGTCATCTCTCTGCTGAACGGAAGTTCTGACCTGAGCTCTCACGGTTTCGCATCTAACCCTTTAACAGATATCAACTAGGTATATTCACCTGTAAGACTGAATATTGGGATCTGGATACGGGAGTATATTCAAGTGGTGGGACACGCGAATAAGTTTAAGTGTTTAAAACACTAATCTCGTATCTCGAAACAATTGAACTTTGTGTGAAAATTTAAGTGGACTAGTATACTGGTAATATAGGTGAATCGTTTAGAACATAAAATGTTTAAAGCTTAACGGTGTTGGTGATTTGTCTCAAAAACTGATATGATCCTCTTACACAAACTCACAAAAATTTTGTCTGTAAATATTTCTTTATTGCATTTCATTTTATTCAAAAATCCAAAAAGATTTTCAGTGTGTTTTAGCATAAATTTTTGAAAAATCCAAAAAGATTTTCGACAACTTATTGTGAAAAGCTGATTTTCAAAATTCCAAGTGCTAAACATGATGAATATCAATTTGAGGGGGAATGTGTTTAAAATGAGTAAAATTTTGAAGATTTTATCTGCAAGTGGTCATCAGAAGTTTTTCAAATATAAAATCATTCTTTGAAGATTTGATCTTGTTCCTGCGAGTGGTTGACAGAAAGCATACATTTGTCAAAATGTTAAATTTGTGAAATTTATTGTGTGGTATTGTGCAGGTTTGAAATCTGAGAAAAGCCAGTTTCTGATTCCTGAGGATTCTGTGAATAGAGAAAGCCAGGTTTTAATCCTGAGCAAAGTATGAGCCAGATCACGATCTTGAATCTGTGAAAGCCAGACTGCGATCCTAGCTTATCGAAAGGGGAAGTCTGTAGATGAAAAGAGCTAGGTTACGATTCTGGTAGATAAAGTTCACACAAGCTGAGGATGATGAATTTAAGGAATCAAGAGATCAAATCAAGAGAATTAGAAAGCTTGAGAGCCAGATTGAGATCCTGATTCATTTAAAGATTCAACATTCGAGGGGGAGAGTATTTGTTCGAGAGGAGTCTGTTGGTGCTGATAAAGAGAAGAGAGAGATTTGAGGATGCTTTACAATGTTAGATACTACAAGAGAAGCCCAAAGACTGATAAAGACTAAAGATGTTGAAGACTCGACACTTAAGACTCGTCAACATTCGAGGGGGACTCTGTTAGTGCATGCGTCTGTCGACTCCGTCTTGTATCGAGTCTTGTCTTAGAATGTTAGATCAGGGCACGTATTTTGAGATTTCATGTAATTTCGCTTGGGAGGTTAATGCCGCTTGAAAAATGCTTGTGGTAATTCCGCGCGGAATTAAGTTCCACTTGGAATCTTAATTCCGCTTGGAACCTCTTCAAACGGAATCAGAACTCTATAAATACCCCCTCCAAGCGAAATTAGTTAGAATAGTTCTGGTTTGTGCAACGAAGTGCTGCCGAAGTATCGTCTCGCTGTAAATTGTCATCAAATCAATAAAATCGACAGTTAAAGTGTATATCTTGCTGAATTGAGCTCATTACGACTGTTTCCGCCTTTCGTTTTGAGTATAAACTCTTCTGAACGACTCGTTCGGGTCCATAATCGATCCTACAACAAGGAGGTTTGGAGGTGATTTCAAGTTGATTCAAGCAAGAACAAGTCTCATATCCCCATCTTTTCTCAAAAACCCACTTTGAAAACTTGAAGGTATAAAATATTTCTTTAAACATTGTCCTTGATTCATATTGATAATAAAGTTAGTAAGAAGTTTCTCTTGATTCTTGAAATCTAAACATAAATTTGAAACTAACAAACAAATGAGTGTTGAATAAAATAAAAATGAGGGTGTGCATGGATGTATATATGGCCGAAAATGATGTTTGTGTATGTGTATATTACATTTCGAAATTTTGATGAAAAGACTTCTTGATTATTTGATTTCTTGAAAAATAAGGTGATTAAAGTAAGTATTAGTTGTCATACAAGAATGTTTTAAAATGATATTTGTTACATTTTAAAAAAAACATGATGTTAATATATTCTAGAATAAGATTGGAACATAAATGATGATGATAAAATTTTCGAAAGTGCATTAGATGCACAAATGTAAACATGCATGATGATATATGAACTTAAAAAGATGATTTGAACATGATATGGTAAAAATATATTTTGATCAGAAAATAAACACTAAAATAAAGTTATTTTGAAGTGTTTAATGGTATATAACTTTGTCATAATGTTTGCTAGCTTTGCATGTGGTACTTGGTGCATAAAAAGTTGTAAAATACGTGAAATCGCATGATTTATGAGACTTATCTAAAAACTGCACTAATCTGATTATAACCACTATTTTAATCAGTAAATAACATATATTGTGTTAAAATATCAAGTCGTTTCGAGTTGGGATGGTTACGGTAACGTTTAACGCAAAACTATGCGTTAAAACGGTCAAAAATCGGATTTTCGGGTGATTTCTATAAAATTGAATTAGATCAGTAAATAAACTGATATTTTTAGTTTAAAAATAAATATTTTAACTAATTTTAAGTTACTTGGTTTTTGGTTGGTTATACATGATTTCTGACGCCCGAAAATGTTACCGAATCGCTAAAATACGCATTTTTCAATGAACATGAGTATGGGTGAACTTTGAGTGAATCTTATGTGGTAAAATGTATTAAGTGATTTGAGCATGTAAATGTGATTATATGTTAAGTGTTAACTCGATAATGGGAAAATTAGACTATGCATGTATGCATGTACGTTTGTGCGGTAGAAATGGTGAAATTGCGTTAAATGTGTAACTTGTTTGCTGAGTATGAAATTTGGCACATATGAGATGTTTTATGTATGTTTGCTTTAAAAATGACAAAATAGTTAAGTTAGTAATGTTTCGCGTGTTTCGGTGTTAAATTATGTGAACGTTTATATATATATATATATATATATATATATATATATATATATATATATATATATATATATATATATATATATATATATATATATATATATATATATATATATATATATATGATAATGTTATATGAAAAACCCTTGAATTTGAGAAAACTTTGCAAACCCAATGCATGGTCCACATTTATCCACATGTACATAAAAAATCATCTTTCATTTGTAGAGAAGGGCATAATTGTATTTTTACTTCTAACTTACTTTACCTAAGAAGATTACTTGCTACCTTTGATTTGACAACCATAATTATACAACTCACTTCTCAGTGTACTTTCAAAACCTCCATCTTTATCTTTTACCTTATAATAAAGACATTTGAGTAGAGCCCATGAACTTCATCTCTGGAACATATATTCCTTCCACCATTAATGTCCATGGAGACTCCACTAACAACACATGAGTTAATGTCACCAGATCGTCTGATCCCAAACATGATGAAGCTTGTTCTTGGTGTTATAGAGAGAGAAAGCTAATGTTTTAGAGAGAGAAACAACAATTTTCATCTTGTTCATCTCGGGTGTGTTCATGCTTATTTCGAAGCTGATTTTCGGGTGTGTTCATGCTTCATCTCACGTCGTCATCTTCATCTCGGTTGTGCTAATGCTTGTTGAAAGCTGATTTCTAGAGTAAGAAACAACAATCTTCATCATGTTTATAAAGAATACCAAGAACACGCAGAGAGAAGCAAGTTTGAAGATCTTCATCGTGTTTATCGTATGGTTCTAGATCCGGTAAGTGTTTAAGAGAGAGAAAGTTGTTGTTTTAGAGAGAGAATCAATAATCTCTTGAGTATTTTATTTTAAAAAATCATTTCACACTTGATGTTTTTGTTAAAATGGTTGTTAATAGGTTTTTGTGTAATGGCTGTTTTAGAGATGAAACATGATTTTTTTTTGTTAAAATGGTTCTTAAAAGGGGTAAATGTTTATGTAATTTGCAGGTTTTTATTTTTGTGTTAAAAAGCTGTGCTTGGTTTGGTTGCTTGTTTGGGCTTTTGATCTGAATAGTAACTATTTTTTGTTGGTTTGGTTGCTTTGTTTAGGGCTTTTGATCTGAATAGTAACTGTTTTTTATGTTATTTGAGAAAAAAGATTTTCTGGCTATGAATGTGTTAATATTTATGTCTGGTTAACGACTTAATGGTTATCTTATCTTTTTGTTATTAGGACGGTGATGGATACAAGGGAAATAAAATCCAATTCTCAGGACCGTTGGTTTCGTCAAACGTGGATCAGATGCTCAAGGATCATGACCATGTTTATGTTACAGCACAACACAACTAACACGTGTTATAGTTTGAACTTATCAGACATGCATGTGTTACATGCGACATGAAACCCATGTACAACGTAACACGTGTTACGTGTGACATGAAAACACATTTTTATAACTTCCCTGGCATATGCACACCCTCAAGACCGACCCAAACAATAAAGCAAGGGTAGCCGCTGAAAAGCTAAGGCAGCAAAGGTAGCCGCTGAAAAGCTAAGGCAGACTATCAAAGGAAGCTCCACCATTTTCTTAGTGCTATGTATTTTCGTTTACTAGTAATATGTAATGTGTGACTCTTATTGTTTTGTCTAGTACATGATGTTAAAACGGTATAGACTTAAAACATTTTGTGTTGGAGTCGCCCGTGTTTGTACTTCTGCTGTTACTAAGTTACTATTGGAGTTTATGCATCCATTCTGAAGTCTTAACACACGTTATAATAGAGGCTTAACAAACGTTATAGCAGATATACTTTGCTGTTATTAAGTTACTATTGGAGTTTATGCATCCATTCTGAAAGTCTTAACACACGTTATAATAGAGGCTTAATACACGTTATAATAGAGGCTTGACACACATTACATCTATCCAGCTTGTCAATTGAATATCTTTATGGGTTTGTTTCTGTAAATCAACACACGTTATATAACATTCTAACAGGGGGGCTTAACACATGTTATGGGCCTGAGTCTGTGAATCAAGCAACCAAACAGCTACTGTTCAGATCAAAAGCCCAAACAAGCAACCCAAACCAACAAAAAAACAGGTACTGTTAAGATCAAAAGCCCCTAACAAGCAACCAAACCAACTAAAAAACCCGTTCAAGCAACCAAACCAAACCAACAAAAAAAAAACAGCTATTGTTAAGATCAAAAGTCTTAACACACGTTATAATAGAGGCTTGACACACGTTATATCAGTTATACGATTATGGGTATAGTAAACGGCCCCCCATTTTTCTTTGTGCTACGTATTTTCGTTTACTAGTAATATGTAATGTGAGACTCTTATTGTTTTGTCTAGTACATGATGTTAAAACGGTATGGACTTAACACATTCTGGAAACACACGTTATATACACGTCATGGTGTTTTGTAAACCACTAGCTTATACATGAATACATGTCAGGTTACAAAAAGATTATAACAGAGGCTTAACACATGTTACACATTCCAAAATGTGCAAAACAAATGACCCGTTTCATATTATATATTCCAAAGTTACCGCTACATGTGTTACCATAAATGGCTCGTTTCATATTACATGTTACATACTAACTTATACATTTATTACTTGTACAAGTTTTACGCTCAGTATCCACATTATCATATATTTTAAACATCAACAAAAATAAAATAGATATTACTTGTTTTTTTAATTAACAAAAGGTTAACACACGTTATATATCATTCTAACAGGGGCTTAACACATGTTATACATGAACACATGTCAGGTTACATCATGGTGTTCTGTTACAGCATGAACCACCAACACATGTTATAAATGAACGAAGACTTCTTTTCCAAAGGATGTGACTTATTCAATGTCCTCGCATTAACGTCGCCTACATCCATCCAGCTTGTCATTTGAATATCTTTTATGGATCTGTTTCTGTAAATCAACACACGTTATATATCATTCTAACAGGTGCTTAACACATGTTATGGGTCTGTCTCTGTAAATCAAGCAACCCAACAAAAAAACAATTATTGTTAAGATCAAAAGCCCAAACAAGCAACCAAACCAACAAAAAAACCCGTTCAAAATCTCATCATAAAGTTTTGGATTTATTTAAAATACATGAACATTAACCATTACTAGAACACGCATTAACTTCGCCTACATCTATCCAACTTGTCAATTGAATATCTTTATGGGTTTGTTTTTGTAAATCAACACACGTTATATAACATTCTAACAGGGGGGCTTAACACATGTTATGGGCCTGAGTCTGTGAATCAAGCAACCAAACAGCTACTATTCAGATCAAAAGCCCAAACAAGCAACCCAAACCAACAAAAAAACAGCTACTGTTAAGATCAAAAGCCCCTAATAAGCAACCAAACCAACAAAAAAACCCGTTCAAAATCTCATGATCTATAACCGTTTCAACAAAAAAATCATATTAATAACGATTTCAACAAAAAATCAAGTGTGAAATGATATTTCAAAAACACTTACCGGATCTATAACCGTCCGATGAACACGAAGAAGATCTTCAAACCTTCTTCTCACACACACACTCGTGCGTGTGTCATCGTTCTCTCTCTAAAACAACATACTTCAAACTTCTTCTCTCTCACACACTTGTATGTGTGTTCTTGGTGTTATAGATGAACATGATGAAGATTGTTGTTTCTCTCTCTAAAACAAAAAAATCATCTCTCTAAAAACCTTCATCCTACCGTCGTTCTCTCTCTAAAACAACAATCTTCAAACATTTTTTCTTTCACACGATGTAGATCTGAACTTGAAGATCGAAACTTGTGTTTGGTGTTCATCATGATCTTCATTGAAGAGAGAGGAGAGAGGAGAGAGGAGAGAGGAGAGAGAGATAACATGTGTGTAAGAGAATAAAGTTGATGTGTGTAAGAGAAAAGTCAAATTTTTGAATGCCTTAAATGCCATTTTCCTTTACTAATATGTATTATAAGATTTCTTTTAAATATAATTCTTACCAAAATTATGAGAGCCATTGATCAAGTTAGATTAAAGGTAATCAATGGATGACAATGGGCCATTAACTAAGTGATATGTTCCCGCCGCATCGCGCGGGTAAACGACTAGTCTATATCTATACTACTTTAATAAACATATATGAAGGACAAGATGGTAATTCAACAAGGTGTTGAAAAAACACTTAATGCACAATGTACAAGTGTTAAGGCACAAGAAAACACAAAACCATTTACCCTTTACACGGATCTACATCTGCCGTCCATTTTTTTACTTTTTCACACGGATCTACATCTGGACCGTCCATTTGACTTCACACGGATCACCAATTGCTTTCTCTCTCATTCCTCACACATCTCACAAAACAACATCAGATCTTCTCTCTCTCTTCTCTCTCTCTCTCGGCGATCTAGGGTTTCATGAGAGTATGAGGATGAGCTTGGTAAGACGATGCGACGGTGCGACGGTGTTGAGGACCTAACCATCGCCTCCAACAATGGTGGCTAGGGTTTCTTACAGATCTGACGTATAATTTTCGGAGAGTTTTGGTAAATTGGCGACCATACATACGATATCAGGTGAGTTCTGGTTTCGATCGTTTAATTTCCGGCCATATGAGTTTTGCTTTACGACTTTGCTTTTTGTTCTAAGCAAGTGTACGTCTCTTCTCTAGCCTTTCTCAAGATGCTTAAACACAGTAAGTACCAAATAATAGGGCTTCATTATGTTAAATTGTTCTTTTCATACTTTTCTATACGTTGGATTACAGTTGTAAAGTGCACAAGTATAATGTCTTATCCATGAATATTAGACATGTTTGAGGGGTACACCAAAAAGAAGCTCATTGTTACCAAGAACCAGGTACTATTCTTGAACATATGTGTTTAGATGTTTGGATCTTTAATTATCTTTATATGAAGACTTATACTGGTTTATTCCATATTTTTTATATAGAGTTTGGGTGTTTTTGAATAGATCTTTAAATCAAACAAGACCATTCATTTGATAATTTTGTATATCTTTTTGGGTTCTTGATATAGCTGGTAGTGCATATGGGAAGGAAATCGATATTTGGAGTGCAGGGGTAATGTTGTATATTCTATTAAGCGGTGTGCCTCCATGTAGGGATTGGATGTTAGTTTGAATTTGGGTTCCTCTTCGTTGGCTGATGGTTCGAAATGGACGGATTGGATCCTGGCGGTCATTATAAACAGCCGAAAGTTAATTCCTTGGCAATGTGAGACCTTCTTACTGTTAACTTTTTTTTGTTTTGATAGGCTTTGTGATTATTGTTAAAATATGACTGATTAAGGTTAAAAACTTAAATGGTATTTGACGGTTTTTTTCAAGAATTAATTAATATTTTTGGATAAAAGAATATTAATCGATCTACCCTACACTAAACGATAAAGACAAGGAGGCAAGATGCTAAACCATCTCAGTATTGAGTTATTTACAACCAATCAATTAACATGGGTGTTTACTTGTACCAATAATTGTTTTAAATGAACCAATGGGTTGTCGTGCATCGTATGTTTTAGTTTTTCTTTTTCTGTTTTTTATGGACCCAGAAATTGCATAAATAGAATGTAATACCAGCATCTGTAGTAGGCGGTAACAGATCTGTTTGTTTGTCTTTCTTGATTTGACAACATTGGCGAGCTACTTTTGTTTAATGTTAGGTTATCAGCACACGGAGAGTAAAAAAACAATGTTGACTTCCCGAAGTGTGCAAGATATTCGAGAAGTATAGATATTTCTTTTCTTATATTCATAAGACTTCTTACAACTACAACTCTTTTTTATAGACAATTCATTTCTCTTGCAGGCTCGTGAATATCTTTCTACACTAAGTGACCTCAGTTAAACTCAAAATTTTGCAGAGATTGAAAATGTAGAGGTGAGATTTAATGACGGTATCTTTTAGGGATGTCGACATAATGTATGTATTAGACAAGTTTCCTTTTTTGTATTAATTTGGAAGCAGTGCATAAGTTATAAGTTTTCCCAGTAACGTGTCCAGTATACTTGCAGGGCCTTGTGAATTTTGATGAAATTCTACAGGAAGCTGATGGCATTATCCTTGCTAGAGGGAATTTACGGATTGACCTTCCACCAGATAAGGTCGGTTTTTGTCTTCATTTGAAGTAAATTACTGTAGAACTATGACCAATTTATTTATTTGTACACAGGTATTTCTGTTTCAAAAAGCAGTTGTGTACAAATGTAATATGGCTGGGAAACCGGCTGTTGTTACTCCCGACAACTTGAGGCCCACCCGTTCTGAAGCTACTGATGTTGCTAATGTTGTTTTAGATGGCAAGTATCTAATTTTATAATGATAGTAAATAATACAATATCAGTAATATTATATCATATAGAATAAAACAAACGTCTTGTCTTGTATCAGGAGCTGATGCAATTCTTCTAGGTGCTGAGACAATGTGGGGGTTGTACCCTATTGAAACTATCTATATTGTTGGTAAAATTTGCGTTGAGGTATTAATTGCTTGATTATATTCTTTTGATTACACCAGAGAAATGAAAAAAAAAAAATCATTGCCTGATTAAGTGTACAATTCCGTTTAGGGCAATCTGCACCAAATTTGAAACGAATCTTAAATTTTTTCCTGATTTTAGCAACCACTTTTAGTAGTCTGAAAATAGAAACCGACTTACACTTTTAGTAGGCCCACCCGTGCGAGGTGTGTGTGTGAATTAAAGTTTATGAAGATGTTTTTAATTTCCCCGGTATACAAAATGTACGATTTAAGTATATGTAACATGAATTGTTATGCAGGTTAATTGCCAAGTACAAGCCTACCATGCCGGTGCTTTCTGTTGTTATCCAACACCTTAAAACAAATCAACTTTGCTGGACATTTACAGGCGGTTTTGAGGTAAATAAATCAACTTTTCAATGTAACGTTGGCCCATTGGCTAAGAAACCAGTACGATGAGTCTTTAGATCAGGAAAGTTTAGTCTTAATTTTTGGTTTTAACCTAAAACCGAACTGACCTGACCCAAGTTATATAACCGATAGCTGATTTAAAATGACCCAAGTTATATAATCGCGTCATGAATTGCGTTCATGTTCGTAAATCGCTGACCTATTTTGACCTTTTCCATTACAGGTGGACGAAGATAGCAGGAACTGATCTTTTGCTTGGTGATGTTGTGTCAGTCGGTTGCGCTGCTGGTCAAGATGGAGAGGAAAAAACTGTCCCCGCAGATATGCTTATTCTCGCAGGAACTGCTATTGTAAACGAGGCTATCCTTACCGGCGAGTCAACGCCCCAATGGAAGGTGACATAATTTCCAGATGATATTTCTCTCAAATCTGGCATAATTCCTTATCTTTATCAATAATCGCACAATATTATACTCATGAATGGTCAGTGTAAAAGTGAATATATGATTCCATGTGTACTGACTTTTTGATTTTGGGTTTGTGAGTTGAAGTGGATCCCCGTTCTTAATGGATGGATTTTTGGGTTTGTTTAGGTCAAACTAGACTTTGTAACGAATTAAGTTACGTACCTTGTGAGTTGAAGTGGATCCCCATTCTATGCTCTCTTTTGAGTTAAATGTACACAACATTGAATAATTTCGAGAATCCCAAGCGCTTGGCCTTGAGTTTTCTAAACCATCTCTAATGCTGGCATTGGGTTGTCAAGCGCTTCAAAAGCTCGAGTATTTAACTTCAAAAGTGTATCCAACTAATGTCTTTCTTTCACAGAGTGCAAAAACAAACCTAAATGTGGAGCAAGTTTTCTTTTCAATAGCAACAGATATCAAGCAAAGACTTACAGAAACCGACACCAAGGCCGAGGTATTTTCGACCAATTTTTTTATTACAAAAAGAATGAAAAATCATTGCGCTTCACCAGAACCGACCTAATCGTTGAGATCGGAGAAAATCGGTCGGTTTGGGTTGATTATGGTTTTTATACGCTTCAATTCATGGTTTAAAGTTTAAAAGATAGGGGTGCTAAACGGGTCGTGTTCGCAGGTTGGGGGGTTTAACCCGAACCTGAACTGAACCTAAAAATCGTGTTATACATATGAACCCGAACACAACCTGAATATTCGTGGGCTGATCCAAACACAACCCGTTCAACGCAAATAATGTTTTCCGCAAATTAATATATTAAAGTTAAATTTTACTACAAAAATACAGAAATGTATATAATACCATTACATTTAAATTATAAAAAAAATATAATATAATATAAATGGATTAACCGAGTCAACCCGCAAACCTGACCGGGTTGACATGAACCCGATCCGTTTAGCTAAACGGGTTCGCGGGTTCAACCTGAAACTGACCCGACCCATTTAGACTAAACCCAAACCCGTAAATGTTGTGTCGTGTTTTCGGGTCGTGTCGGAAATTCACACCCCTATTAAAAGACCAGAGGTTAACGGGTTGGTGAACTGTTAATACTGGTCGTTTACCTTATTTATATTATAGAATAAGCAGTTATATGCATTGTACATTCTCATGTATTATACTTTCTTTTTAATTTTTGGTACAAAATAATGATTCAAAAAAAAGACTGGTTCAATTGTTTCGGATCGTGAACACCCATATTTTTCACAGGGATCTTTTAAGTTGAAACCGTCAAAAGTGATTGATTTTTGTCAGCCCAATCTACCATTTTTCAAAATCATTCTTATTGCTACAGGCCAAAGTTTTAGTTGAAATCTCATATAAACTGTCATAACTACTACCACGCCAAACAAGTTTCTAAAAGTCAAAATGGGAGTTGACTAAAGTTGGTTTTGTTTGTGATCAGGGCTTGGCTGAGAAGTACAAGAAAACCGTTGCGCAAGTGGTTCTGCGATGGGGCATACAATGAAACACCATAATCATCCCTAAATCATTGAAGCAAGAACGAATTGAAGAGAATTACAAAGTGTTTGACTTTGAGTTGACCAATAAGGAGATGAAGAACCATAAAATGGCCAAGGAAATGAAGAACCATAAAATTGCCAAATCCTATGATAAAAGAATTGATCATATGTTTGTATGTCTTGATCAGTGCATTCTTGTCTGTGACAGCTAGAACGTAAATTTGCTATGTGTTTCCTCATGTGTGTGATTACAGGCCAAAGAAACATGTATGCATGCATGTTAAATGTAAAGGAAACACTTTTGTTTCGAACTTAATCAAATTTATTTGCAAATATACAGAGTGTCAAGACCCTGAAGGCTAAAACAATGATTAATCGTGCATAGATTTCGACCATTGTCATTTTGATATTAGACAACAAAATAAATTTGTATAAAAATTATTTATCTCAAAGTAAAACGAATTTGCCGGACTCACGTGACATAAAAATACTCTTTTCTTAACTATTGGACTGAAATAGATATTTTGGACAAAACACAGTGACTAAAATAGTATTTAACTCTATTTAAAATGGGTCGATTTTAAATTCTAAATGATTATGTTTATGATAAATGTTTTCTCATTTATGTGTTAATTTATTGTACTGGGGTAATAGTTACCAATAGTAGTTGATAATTTTAATGTTAAATTATCATTCATTTATAAAATACAATACGAATAATAAATCTAACACAAGTACCATACAATAGGTCAAGAGTGATAAACTAACATAAACGTAGATCGCGTTGTAAATTGTCTCTCCCGCATCGCACGGGTTTCCTACTAGATTTTAATTATGACCCAACTGAACTGAACCTTCTCATACACACCCTTAGAATTACTAAGTGTTGTGTTTTCCTTTGCATCGCGAATTTGGTTTTGGTTATGGATCAAAACCGAACCGCCCCGTACATAGCCCTAAACTCACCAACCTAAGTGATATGTTCCCGCCGCATCGCGCGGGTAAACGACTAGTCTATATCTATACTACTTTAATAAACATATATGAAGGACAAGATGGTAATTCAACAAGGTGTTGAAAAAACACTTAATGCACAATGTACAAGTGTTAAGGCACAAGAAAACACAAAACCATTTACCCTTTACACGGATCTACATCTGCCGTCCATTTTTTTACTTTTTCACACGGATCTACATCTGGACCGTCCATTTGACTTCACACGGATCACCAATTGCTTTCTCTCTCATTCCTCACACATCTCACAAAACAACATCAGATCTTCTCTCTCTTCTCTCTCTCTCTCGGCGATCTAGGGTTTCATGAGAGTATGAGGATGAGCTTGGTAAGACGATGCGACGGTGCGACGGTGTTGAGGACCTAACCATCGCCTCCAACAATGGTGGCTAGGGTTTCTTACAGATCTGACGTATAATTTTCGGAGAGTTTTGGTAAATTGGCGACCATACATACGATATCAGGTGAGTTCTGGTTTCGATCGTTTAATTTCCGGCCATATGAGTTTTGCTTTACGACTTTGCTTTTTGTTCTAAGCAAGTGTACGTCTCTTCTCTAGCCTTTCTCAAGATGCTTAAACACAGTAAGTACCAAATAATAGGGCTTCATTATGTTAAATTGTTCTTTTCATACTTTTGTATACGTTGGATTACAGTTGTAAAGTGCACAAGTATAATGTCTTATCCATGAATATTAGACATGTTTGAGGGGTACACCCAAAAGAAGCTCATTGTTACCAAGAACCAGGTACTATTCTTGAACATATGTGTTTTATTGTTTTATATAATTTATCAGATGTTTGGATCTTTAATTATCTTTATATGAAGAGTTATACTGGTTTATTCCATATTCTTTATATAGAGTTTGGGTGTTTTTGAATAGATCTTTAAATCAAACAAGACCATTCATTTGATAATTTTGTATATCTTTTTGGGTTCTTGATATAGCTGGTAGTGCATATGGGAAGGAAATCGATATTTGGAGTGCAGGGGTAATGTTGTATATTCTATTAAGCGGTGTGCCTCCATGTAGGGATTGGATGTTAGTTTGAATTTGGGTTCCTCTTCGTTGGCTGATGGTTCGAAATGGACGGATTGGATCCTGGCGGTCATTATAAACAGCCGAAAGTTAATTCCTTGGCAATGTGAGACCTTCTTACTGTTAACTTTTTTTTTTGTTTTGATAGGCTTTGTGATTATTGTTAAAATATGACTGATTAAGGTTAAAAACTTAAATGGTATTTGACGGTTTTTTTCAAGAATTAATTAATATTTTTGGATAAAAGAATATTAATCGATCTACCCTACACTAAACGATAAAGACAAGGAGGCAAGATGCTAAACCATCTCAGTATTGAGTTATTTACAACCAATCAATTAACATGGGTGTTTACTTGTACCAATAATTGTTTTAAATGAACCAATGGGTTGTCGTGCATCGTATGTTTTAGTTTTTCTTTTTCTGTTTTTTATGGACCCAGAAATTGCATAAATAGAATGTAATACCAGCATCTGTAGTAGGCGGTAACAGATCTGTTTGTTTGTCTTTCTTGATTTGACAACATTGGCGAGCTACTTTTGTTTAATGTTAGGTTATCAGCACACGGAGAGTAAAAAAACAATGTTGACTTCCCGAAGTGGGCAAGATATTCGAGAAGTATAGATATTTCTTTTCTTATATTCATAAGACTTCTTACAACTACAACTCTTTTTTATAGACAATTCATTTCTCTTGCAGGCTCGTGAATATCTTTCTACACTAAGTGACCTCAGTTAAACTCAAAATTTTGCAGAGATTGAAAATGTAGAGGTGAGATTTAATGACGGTATCTTTTAGGGATGTCGACATAATGTATGTATTAGACAAGTTTCCTTTTTTGTATTAATTTGGAAGCAGTGCATAAGTTATAAGTTTTCCCAGTAACGTGTCCGGTATACTTGCAGGGCCTTGTGAATTTTGATGAAATTCTACAGGAAGCTGATGGCATTATCCTTGCTAGAGGGAATTTACGGATTGACCTTCCACCAGATAAGGTCGGTTTTTGTCTTCATTTGAAGTAAATTACTGTAGAACTATGACCAATTTATTTATTTGTACACAGGTATTTCTGTTTCAAAAAGCAGCTGTGTACAAATGTAACATGGCTGGGAAACCGGCTGTTGTTACTCCCGACAACTTGAGGCCCACCCGTTCTGAAGCTACTGATGTTGCTAATGTTGTTTTAGATGGCAAGTATCTAATTTTATAATGATAGTAAATAATACAATATCAGTAATATTATATCATATAGAATAAAACAAACGTCTTGTCTTGTATCAGGAGCTGATGCAATTCTTCTAGGTGCTGAGACAATGTGGGGGTTGTACCCTATTGAAACTATCTATATTGTTGGTAAAATTTGCGTTGAGGTATTAATTGCTTGATTATATTCTTTTGATTACACCAGAGAAATGAAAAAAAAAATCATTGCCTGATTAAGTGTACAATTCCGTTTAGGGCAATCTGCACCAAATTTGAAACGAATCTTAAATTTTTTCCTGATTTTAGCAACCACTTTTAGTAGTCTGAAAATAGAAACCGACTTACACTTTTAGTAGGCCCACCCGTGCGAGGTGTGTGTGTGAATTAAAGTTTATGAAGATGTTTTTAATTTCCCCGGTATACAAAATGTACGATTTAAGTATATGTAACATGAATTGTTATGCAGGTTAATTGCCAAGTACAAGCCTACCATGCCGGTGCTTTCTGTTGTTATCCAACACCTTAAAACAAATCAACTTTGCTGGACATTTACAGGCGGTTTTGAGGTAAATAAATCAACTTTTCAATGTAACGTTGGCCCATTGGCTAAGAAACCAGTACGATGAGTCTTTAGATCATGAAAGTTTAGTCTGAATTTTTGGTTTTAACCTAAAACCGAACTGACCTGACCCAAGTTATATAACCGATAGCTGATTTAAAATGACCCAAGTTATATAATCGCGTCATGAATTGCGTTCATGTTCGTAAATCGCTGACCTATTTTGACCTTTTCCATTACAGGTGGACGAAGATAGCAGGAACTGATCTTTTGCTTGGTGATGTTGTGTCAGTCGGTTGCGCTGCTGGTCAAGATGGAGAGGAAAAAACTGTCCCCGCAGATATGCTTATTCTCGCAGGAACTGCTATTGTAAACGAGGCTATCCTTACCGGCGAGTCAACGCCCCAATGGAAGGTGACATAATTTCCAGATGATATTTCTCTCAAATCTGGCATAATTCCTTATCTTTATCAATAATCGCACAATATTATACTCATGAATGGTCAGTGTAAAAGTGAATATATGATTCCATGTGTACTGACTTTTTGATTTTGGGTTTGTGAGTTGAAGTGGATCCCCGTTCTTAATGGATGGATTTTTGGGTTTGTTTAGGTCAAACTAGACTTTGTAACGAATTAAGTTACGTACCTTGTGAGTTGAAGTGGATCCCCATTCTATGCTCTCTTTTGAGTTAAATGTACACAACATTGAATAATTTCGAGAATCCCAAGCGCTTGGCCTTGAGTTTTCTAAACCATCTTTAAAGCTGGCATTGGGTTGTCAAGCGCTTCAAAAGCTCGAGTATTTAACTTCAAAAGTGTAACCAACTAATGTCTTTCTTTCACAGAGTGCAAAAACAAACCTAAATGTGGAGCAAGTTTTCTTTTCAATAGCAACAGATATCAAGCAAAGACTTACAGAAACCGACACCAAGGCCGAGGTATTTTCGACCAATTTTTTTATTACAAAAAGAATGAAAAATCATTGCGCTTCACCAGAACCGACCTAATCGTTGAGATAGGAGAAAATCGGTCGGTTTGGGTTGATTATGGTTTTTATACGCTTCAATTCATGGTTTAAAGTTTAAAAGATAGGGGTGCTAAACGGGTCGTGTTCGCAGGTTGGGGGGTTTAACCCGAACCTGAACTGAACCTAAAAATCGTGTTATACATATGAACCCGAACACAACCCGAATATTCGTGGGCTGATCCAAACACGACCCGTTCAACGCAAATAATGTTTTCCGCAAATTAATATATTAAAGTTAAATTTTACTACAAAAATACAGAAATGTATATAATACCATTACATTTAAATTATAAAAAATATAATATAATATAAATGGATTAACCGAGTCAACCCGCAAACCTGACCGGGTTGACATGAACCCGATCCGTTTAGCTAAACGGGTTCGCGGGTTCAACCTGAAACTGACCCGACCCATTTAGACTAAACCCAAACCCGTAAATGTTGTGTCGTGTTTTCGGGTCGTGTCGGAAATTCACACCCCTTTTAAAAGACCAGGTTAACGGGTTAGTGAACTGTTAATACTGGTCGTTTACCTTATTTATATTATAGAATAAGCAGTTATATGCATTGTACATTCTCATGTATTATACTTTCTTTTTAATTTTTGGTACAAAATAATGATTCAAAAAAAAGACTGGTTCAATTGTTTCTGATCGTGAACACCCATATTTTTCACAGGGATCTTTTAAGTTGAAACCGTCAAAAGTGATTGATTTTTGTCAGCCCAATCTACCATTTTTCAAAATCATTCTTATTGCTACAGGCCAAAGTTTTAGTTGAAATCTCATATAAACTGTCATAACTACTACCACGCCAAACAAGTTTCTAAAAGTCAAAATGGGAGTTGACTAAAGTTGGTTTTGTTTGTGATCAGGGCTTGGCTGAGAAGTACAAGAAAACCGTTGCGCAAGTGGTTCTGCGATGGGGCATACAATGAAACACCATAATCATCCCTAAATCATTGAAGCAAGAACGAATTGAAGAGAATTACAAAGTGTTTGACTATGAGTTGACCAATAAGGAGATGAAGAACCATAAAATGGCCAAGGAAATGAAGAACCATAAAATTGCCAAATCCTATGATAAAAGAATTGATCATATGTTTGTATGTCTTGATCAGTGCATTCTTGTCTGTGACAGCTAGAACGCAAATTTGCTATGTGTTTCCTCATGTGTGTGATTACAGGCCAAAGAAACATGTATGCATGCATGTTAAATGTAAAGGAAACACTTTTGTTTCGAACTTAATCAAATTTATTTGCAAATATACAGAGTGTCAAGACCCTGAAGGCTAAAACAATGATTAATCGTGCATAGATTTCGACCATTGTCATTTTGATATTAGACAACAAAATAAATTTGTATAAAAATTATTTATCTCAAAGTAAAACGAATTTGCCGGACTCACGTGACATAAAAATACTCTTTTCTTAACTATTGGACTGAAATAGATATTTTGGACAAAACACAGTGACTAAAATAGTATTTAACTCTATTTAAAATGGGTCGATTTTAAATTCTAAATGATTATGTTTATGATAAATGTTTTCTCATTTATGTGTTAATTTATTGTACTGGGGTAATAGTTACCAATAGTAGTTGATAATTTTAATGTTAAATTATCATTCATTTATAAAATACAATACGAATAATAAATCTAACACAAGTACCATACAATAGGTCAAGAGTGATAAACTAACATAAACGTAGATCGCGTTGTAAATTGTCTCTCCCGCATCGCACGGGTTTCCTACTAGATTTTAATTATGACCCAACTGAACTGAACCTTCTCATACACACCCTTAGAATTACTAAGTGTTGTGTTTTCCTTTGCATCGCGAATTTGGTTTTGGTTATGGATCAAAACCGAACCGCCCCGTACATAGCCCTAAACTCACCAACCTAAGTGATATGTTCCCGCCGCATCGCGCGGGTAAACGACTAGTATATATATATATATATATATTACGACGCGCAACTCATAGATATATTGCGTATAAACGGAAGAGTTAACGGATTTACACAATGATGGTCACCAATAAAATCGTTCAAAACACAAATCATAATATATATATATAAATATATATGGACTCATGTATATATATATATATATATATATATATATATATTAACGTGCCAACATAATAAAAAATGACAACTTTTCGAGAAAATCTCAAAGTTATGTGATAATTCTAAGAATCTGAGAAACTTAGGATTTTTGTGATTAAATGTTATTTTGATTTAGAATTGTTCCCATATTAGGACGTATATAATCAATTTCTGGGATTGTGGTATTAAAATACGCACCCAAAGGTGAGTGTCACTAAACCCCTCTTTTTACTGTTTTATATATATTTTGGGGGTGGAACACGTCGTTAAAAGGGTTTAATAATGTTTTCGAAATATAACATACCTTTTAATATAAAATATATATCTTCGCTGAAAATATATGAATTTGATAAGTCACATGTTTCGGAGTAAAACAATTTTGAAGAATGAATATGGTAAGTGCGGTATTTCTTAAGAGAAATGAGACCGTACGAAATGGGAATGAATTCCGGACTGAATCTCAACACTTGAGTGCCAGGGGAATTCGTAAGTCGTAGTATATTAAATTGTCATATTAGTAGGATATATATATTGTACGTGAGGCAGACATCATATTGTTCTTCGAGAAAGAACCCTGCGCCCATGATGTCGTTTAATCAGTTAAGTATGGTACGCGATGAATTGTTGGTAGATCTATCGGGTTGACAACCCCGTCGTGACCGGTCGTCCTGAGTCAATGTCAAACGACGAATTAAGATTCTGTTTATTGTGTAGCATTGATTATCCTTGCATGGTTAATATATAGTTCGTATCGTCTAGCTAACTTACGAGTCCGAAAGTTGACACTAGAATTTAATATACAAAACCTGGGCAGTATTGCAATCGTCGGAGTAATGAACTGATGGATGCCCATGGATTTTATTAAGGAAGTAAAATGGACTTTCTAAAAATTTCCTGAATTGTTTTTAAATAAAGACCTAATTAGAAAGTTTTCCTTGAAATAAAATCTGTTAGTAAACAATTAAGTGAGCTCACCTTCCTTTGTGTTGACACTTGATTTTAACGTGTTCTACAGGTACATGAAATCGGCTTCAGGAAATCATGGTGTATCTTGTGGATGATGATGCATGTTGTTACGTTTAATTATGTTGGACAACTATTAAACTATCTGGGACGTTTGTAATAAGATCCGCGAGGATCAAAACAACTTAACTTATGTAGCTGTGTCGTGACTTTTAAAAATGTAATGTTTAATAGTTATGTTTTAAAATAGAGTAAAATGCACGGATAGTCCCTGTGGTTTTGTAAAATAACACCTATAGTCCCCAACTTTTGGAAATTACACCGGTGCTCCCTGTGGTTTGATAGTTTGTTACTCGGATATTCCTTAGAGTGGATGTCCGTTAGTTTCCTCCGTTAAATGGATGTAAAATGACAAAATTAACCTTCATCTTCTGCACTTTATAAAATTAAAACAACCTCTCCCCAATCTAATTAAAAGCCTTAGAATCCCCAATCCTACAATTAACAGCAACATACACTACCTCTCCCCATAACCCTAGCTACTTCAGATTCAAACTCCGGATAAAACACACACTATACATACATATCCAAACAATTCGGCATAAAACGAAGCAATTGAAGCGGTACTGAACGTATTCGGCCATAGTGACTGGTCAAACGAAGCTGGAATTATGCGAATAAAGTCAATAATAATGGTTTGAGGATGAGTATCATTGTAATTATCGCATTTGGATATGAATCTGGCTATAATCAGGATTGCATTAAGGTGATCAGGTGTGATTGTTGGAGATCTGTGTGACAACTCGTATCTCAAACCTCTCTTTGTACTTAGTGTAACTTGTTTGAACCTTATGTGATATGTGAACTTAGTTGAATAATGGAATGTTATGTTTGATATTGTGTTATGGGAATGTATTTACATAAACGAACCGATCACACAACACCACCCGATTGCACAAGTCAGTTGGGCCGCACAACTCGTTCCTTTTCATACACATCCCTCGGCCCAATCTTGCACTCCTTGTATCCGAAACCAATGGGCAACCCAATTAAGGGTTCGGCCCACTCCCTTTTATACACATACAAGCACTCATGTGTGGGGTTGCTTCTCATTTGTTACAAAACACAACACAAACACAAACCCTATTCTCTCCATCTCTCCTCTCGAAGTCGACGGCAGCACACCCTTCTCCACCGAAGCTTTGTGTTCGGATCAGTCCTTGTTCCCTTCTAATCGGTTAGTGTTTGTGTTTATCGATCGTATCTTTGATGATGTTATGATCTATGTGCTTTACATGATGAATTAGTGATACCTTGTGATTAAACATGATATAAACTGTTGAAGCTTTATGTTCTTAATAATCGGCTCACATGTGTACTTGATGATATTCATATGATTCTGATTGCATGATCTAGATTTAGAACCGAATACATAGAATCGACCGTTGTGATGTGATAATCGAAGTAGTTGCATGATGGTTAGAAACTGCATATTGATATAAAAGTTCACTAATGATCCGGATTAATGTTTGATTATTGTTCATGGCTAGGATTAATTAGGGTTTATACGAGTCACATGATGATTGCTTGATTTGATCGATTAATGGTTTGGATAGAAACTGATGATTGTGTTGATTGATAAATTGCAAACATGGAAACTGTTAAACAAATTGATTGGATCTGTAACTACTGCATAAATTAAGGGAATTAGTTAACCGGTCGCACAAGCCCTCTCGGTCGCACAAGATCAGGTCACACAAGACCTGATCTGATCGCACAAGGTGCATCGCACAAGCTGGGTACAATCACATTAGGCACTGAGGACAACACATCATATGCATGATCGCACAAGACCTTGTGGATCACACAAGATGGTGCAGATCGCACAAGGCTTGGGCCACACACGAACGTTTGGACTATTGGGCCTAAAAACCCAATATCCAGTCACACAAGTTAATCCAATCGCACACGACTAATTGGATCACACATGTTACTTTTTCTGTAAACTGATTGGGCCGTGTACATGTTGGGATTATTTATGTTTTGGGCCGGGTTTGGATCTAATCGCATAACCCATTGTGGATCGCACAAGCTATGCTGATCGCACAATAGGTTGGGCCGGTTGCCTTTGGGCTCTATTATTGGATCGCACAAGATGATTAGGCTCGTATAAGTTCAACAACCCAATCATCCGAGTCACACAATGTGGGTATCATGTGTGATTTTCACTGTTAACATGCTCTACGTGTTTGCCATGATCAATACGTGTTCGTAACCTGTTAGCTTATGTGCAATACTTGAGCGTAGACCTGACTTTGTATGGTAAGCATGTTAGGACGTGGTTGACCACATATAACTCAAGTGACCATTTTGTTTATCTGCCGAGCAAACCAAGGTGAGTTCACACTCTTCCAAGGCATGGGATTCCCCGGTGGGTAGGGAATGGGATTGAACAATTACTCGTACTTTCACTATTACTAGACTACATACCATCGTCCTCGGATAGCGAAGGGCACGTACGTAAAACCTACGTAAACTTGTACTTACCACTGTCCTCAGGTTGCGAAGGGCACTTACGTAAAACCTACGTAAACTCATACATACTACTGTCCTCGGGTTAAGAAGGGCACTTACGTAAAACCTACGTAAATCTCACGCGTACCACTGTCCTCGGGTTAAGAAGGGCACTTACGTAAAACCTACGTAAGCCTCGTTCGTACTCCTGTTCTTGAGTTAAGAAGAACACTGATGGTTACAACTAGTCTAGTACATACAACATGGGATGCCCCCACTAACCGAACATACTATTGGCCTAGTAGATCCCACATGTTTATGAAACGAACTTATGATACCTGAACGAATACATTAACTGATTAATCAACTGTGAACTCGCTCAACTTTGTTGTTGACTCTCTGTTACATGCCTTGCAGGACGTTAGGTACTCAAGGAGCTTGCACGAGAGGGACGATCGTTGTGGGAACATGGACTGTTGAGTTCCATGTTAAACATTTACACTTTATGAACTTATTACTTATGTTTGGGTTTTTCACAATTATGCTTCCGCTATACTTTAACTATGTTTGGTTTTGACCACCTTTTATATTGATGGGTTGAATTTTATTTAATACTTGAAATGTTCAATATGATTGGTGGCTTGATCCTGGTCATGTCACGCCTCCAAGCGGTGTTACTCCACGGGTGGATTTTGGGGGTGTGACAGATTGGTATCAGAGCCATTGGTTATAGCAAACTTGGTTTTAATAAGGGGTAAAGGTTTTTTTTAAGACCAGACTATAACCAGAACAGTACTCAACGATCCACAACGACGCTTCGCTCCACGTGCAAGACTCAACATTCTAGGTGATATGGTTTATGTTTTATTGCCTACTTGTTAGTTACATAGAACTTACTCATGGTATGCTTAGATAAACGTAGCGACTATTGTTTGAAATGCATGCGTGCTTACTCTCTTCTGTCATCGCACTTTCGCGAACCTCTCTCACTCATGTTTCCCTGTTGCTATCAAGATCATGAGTGGACGCGTTAACATGACTCAAGCCCAGTTGACGGCTCTTATTAACGAACAAGTTGCTGCGGCACTTGTAGCCGCACAAGCAGGAGGTCAACACGCTCAGCTACCTGTATGCACCTTCAAGACTTTCATGGACTGTCGTCCTAGCACATTCAGTGGCACTGAAGGAGCAGTTGGACTCCTCCATTGGTTTGAAAAGCTCGAGTCCGTATTTGAGATGTGTGAATGCCCTGAGGCTCGCAGGGTGAAGTACGCCACTGGTACTCTCGAAGGCATTGCGCTGACCTAGTGGAATGCGCAAGTTCAGATTTTAGGGTTGGCAGCTGCTAACGCCACCCCTTGGAACGAATTCAAGGAACTAATCAAGCGGGAATACTGCACTCGTGATGACATCCACAAGTTAGAAATGGAGTTCTTTAATTTGAAAATGACGGGGTCAGAGATTGAGGCATATACGAAAAGGTCAAACGAGCTGGCCATCTTGTGTCCAACTATGGTGGACCCTCCCATCAAGCGTATCGAACTTTACCTCAAAGGCTTAGTACCAGAGATTCAAAGCCATGTGACCTCTACTAACCTTGCTACTATCTAGGAAATTACTCGTCTTGCTCATCGCCTCACAGATCAGGCAATGGAACAGAACAAGCTGCCCAAACGTATCGGTGCTACTAATGCTACTACTTCCGCTACTCCCAGTGACAACAAGCGGAAATGGGATGGGGATTCCAGCGGGGGTTCAGCTACAGCTCAGCCCCAGGCTCAGCAGCGAAAGACTGATAACTACCAGATCCCTGGTCAGCAATCTTCTGGTAGTCAAAGGCAGGGTAGATATCGAGGAAATCACCCAAGGTGCAACAATTGTAACAGACACCACAGTGGCCAGTGCAACAAGGGTCGTTGTCAGAGGTGTCTCAAGATGGGTCATGAGGCCAGGGATTGCAGGAGCCCATGGCCTGCAGCTCAGGATCGCCAGCAGCAGCAGCAAACACCGCAGAATCAGCATCAGCAACAGGGCAACAAGGGATGTTTTCATTGTGGCATCGAAGGTCACTTCAAGAGACACTGCCCCCAGTTAAACCAAAACCAGAGCAACAACAACAATGATCAGGGCAATGGGAACAACAACGGGGGAAACAATGATGGAAACAACGGTGCTAGGGGTCGTGCGTTCGTGCTAGGTCAAGGTGATGCAAGGAATGATCCTAACGTAGTGATGGGTAAGTTCCTTCTCGACGACTTTTATGTTACTGTATTATTTGATTCGGGTGCGGATACCAGTTATATGTCTCTGAAAGTTAGTCAAATGCTCAAGCGCACACCAACACTTTTGAACACCAAACATGTCGTAGAATTAGCTAACGGTAAGAGTCTAGAGGCCACACACATAGTTCAGGGTTGTAATCTTATCCTCGCTGGTCAGACTTTCTCTATCGATCTCATTCCCATACTTCTGGGTAGTTTCGACATCGTCATCGGTATGGATTGGTTATCTCAACAACAAGCAGAAATCCTATGCAAGGAGAAGATTGTTCGTATTCCCCGTTCTGGTAAAGAACCTCTCGAAGTCCAAGGCGATAAGAGTGAGGCCGTGGTTGGCATCATCTCCTTCCTGAAGGCCCAGAAGTGTTTACGAAAGGGCCACACTGCCATTTTGGCACTCGTTACTGACGCATTGACGAAGGAGAAGAGATTAGAGGATATCCCAGTTGTATGCGATTTTCCTCAAGTGTTTCCTGAAGATTTACCTGGGCTACCGCCTCATCGCCAGGTCGAATTCCAAATCGAGCTAGCTCTAGGAGCAGCACCAATAGCACGTGCACCGTATCGCTTAGCTCCATCAGAACTAGAAGAACTATCCAAACAACTACAAGAACTCTTGGATAAGGGTTTCATTCGTCCTAGCTCTTCGCCTTGGGGAGCTCCAGTACTATTTGTGAAAAAGAAAGACGGTACCTTCAGGATGTGCATCGACTACCGTGAGCTCAACAAGGTAACCGTAAAGAATCGCTATCCTCTTCCACGCATCGATGACCAGTTCGACCAATTACAAGGGTCGAGCTATTATTCGAAGATAGATCTGATGTCAGGCTACCATCAACTGAGAGTCCGGGATGAGGACGTCTCCAAAACAGCATTCAGAACTCGCTACGGCCACTACGAGTTTCTAGTTATGCCATTCGGGTTAACAAACGCGCCTGCAGTCTTCATGGATCTTATGAACAGAGTATGCAAGACTTACCTAGACAAGTTTGTCATTGTTTTCATCGACGACATCCTGATCTATTCTAAGAGTCAGGAGGAACATGAGCATCATTTACGACTCATTTTGAAACTACTTCGAACAGAACAGTTGTATGCCAAGTTTTCGAAATGCGACTTCTGGCTTCGTGAACTCCATTTCCTAGGCCACGTGGTAAACAAGGATGGGATTCATGTTGATCCATCCAAGATAGATTCGATTAAAAACTGGCCTGCACCTCGCACACCAACGGAAATACACCAATTCCTGGGTTTGGCAGGGTACTATAGAAGGTTTATCAAAGACTTCTCGAACATTGCGCAGCCGCTTACGCTACTGAAACAGAAGGATGTCACCTACCGTTGGGGTAGTACTCAGGAATCCGCTTTTCAGCACTTAAAAGATAGGCTCTGCAGCACGCCTATCCTTTCATTGCCAGAGGGCATGGACGATTTTGTGGTCTATTGCGACGCATCCATTCAAGGTCTTGGATGTGTGTTAATGCAACGTGACAAGGTCATTGCTTATGCGTCACGTCAACTTAAGGTTCATGAACGAAACTATACTACGCACGATTTAGAGCTGGGAGCTGTTGTTTTCGCGCTTAAGATATGGCGACATTACCTATACGGTTCCAAGTGCACCATCTACACCGATCACAGGAGTCTCGGGCATATCTTCAAGCAAAAGGAATTGAGCATGCGTCAACGACGATGGGTTGAGTTACTGAACGATTACGAATGTGCCATCAAGTACCATTTGGGCAAAGCCAACGTGGTGGCCAATGCCCTCAGTCGAAAAGATACTACACCTAGGCGTGTACGAGCGTTGCAACTCACTATTCAGTATAGTTTTCCTTCCCAGATACGAGATGCTCAGGTAGAAGCATTAAACCAGAAAACGTCAGGGTTGAAGCCTTACGCGGTTCAAGGCAACGATTAGAACAAAAGGAAGACGGCGCTTACTACGTAACAGGACGTATCTGGGTCCCACATTATGGAAACTTACGCGAGCTGGTGATGGATGAAGCACATAAGTCTCGCTACTCAGTACATCCTGGTTCAGATAAGATGTACTACGACCTTAGAACTACGTATTGGTGGCCTAGCATGAAGGCCCACATAGCAACTTATGTCAGCAAATGTTTGAATTGTGCGAGAGTCAAGACGGAATATCAGAAACCATCAGCTACTTCAGCAACCAAAGATACCACAATGGAAATGGGAGGAAATTTCCATGGATTTTGTTACTGGCCTGCCTAGATCTCAACGAGGTAACGATACCATTTGGGTGATCGTGGATCGACTCACTAAGTCTGCACACTTCTTAGCCATCAAGGAAACAGACAAGTTCTCTACTCTGGCAGACATTTGCTTAAAGGAAGTGGTTTCGAGGCACGGGGTGCCCACCTCCATAATTTCCGATCGTGATGCACGTTTTACTTCGGAACTGTGGCAAGTGATGCACAAATCCTTTGGCTCACGTTTGGTCATGAGCACATCTTATCACCCCTAGACGGATGGGCAGTCTGAGCACACTATACAGACTCTAGAAGACATGCTTCGGGCATGTGTTATCGACTTCGGCAACGGCTGGGAAAAACATCTCCCGTTAGTGGAGTTTTCGTATAACAACAGTTACCACACCAGCATTCAAGCCGCTCCATTTGAGGCATTGTACGGGCGTAAATGCCGACCACCTCTTTGTTGGGCAGAGGTGGGTGATAGTCAGATCACAGGTCCAGAACTTGTGGTAGACGCGACTGAAAGGATTGCACAGATACAACAACGAATGGCGGCAGCTCGTGACCGTCAGAAAAGCTACGCTGATAAGCGCAGGAAACCACTCGAGTTCCAGGTTGGGGACTGAGTGCTACTCAAAGTCTCACTTGTGGTTCGTTTTGGCAAACGAGGCAAGCTCAATCCGCGGTATATCGGACTGTTCGAAATCATAGAAAGAATAGGCAAAGTGGCTTACAAACTGAACCTACCAGCAGAACTCGGTGAGGTTCACAACGTCTTTCACGTGTCGAATCTGAAGAAGTGTCTGTCAGATGAGACCCTCATAGTTCCTTTGAAGGAGCTCACTATCGACGATCAGTTGCGATTCGTCGAGGAACCTGTTGAAATCACGGACCGGGATGTTAAGGTCCTCAAGCACACTAGAATACCTCTCGTTCGAGTTCGGTGGAACTCCCATCGCGGCCCAGAGTTCACCTGGGAACGCGAAGACCAAATGAAACAAAAGTACCACCAATTGTTCGCAAACAGTACAACCACTACTGAGGCTGAAGCTACTACGGAATTTCGGGACGAAATTCCAAAACCAACGGGGGAAGGATGTGACACCCCAGGAAAACCATGCAACTTAACTAGCTTCCTCAGTGAGTACGTACCAAATTTCGGTACGAAATTTCTTTCAACTTGGGGATAATGTGACAACTCGTATCTCAAACGTCTCTTTGTACTTAGTGTAACTTGTTCGAACCTTATGTGATATGTGAACTTAGTTGAATAATGGAATGTTATGTTTGATATTGTGTTATAGGAATGTATTTACATAAACGAACCAATCACACAACACAACCCGATCGCACAAGTCAGTTGGGCCGTACAACTCGTTCCTTGTCATACACATCCCTCAGCCCAATCTTGCACTCCTTGTATCCGAAACCAATGGGCAGCCCAACTAAGGGTTCGACCCACTCCCTTTTATACGCATACAAGCACTCATGTGTGGGGTTGCTTCTCATTTGTTACAAAACACAACACACCCTTCTCTCCTTCTCTCCTTCTCTCCTCTCGAAGCCGACGGCAGCACACCCTTCTCCACCGAAGCTTTGTGTTCGGATCAATCCGTGTTCCCTTCTAATCGGTTAGTGTTTGTGTTTATCGATCGTATGTTTGATGATGTTATGATCTATGTGCTTTACATGATGAATTAGTGATACCTTGTGATTAAACATGACATAAACTGTTGAAGCTTTATGTTCTTAATAATCGGCTCACATGTGTACTTGATGATATTCATATGATTCGGATTGCATGATCTAGATTTAGAACCGAATACAAAGAATCGGCCGTTGTGATGTGATAATCGAAGTAGTTGCATGATGGTTAGAAACTGCATATTGATATAAAAGTTCACTAGTGATCCGGATTAATGTTTGATTATTGTTCATGGCTAGGATTAATTAGGGTTTATACGAGTCACATGATGATTGCTTGATTTGATCGATTAATGGTTTGGATAGAAACTGATGATTGTGTTGATTGATAAATTGCAAACATGGAAACTGTTAAACAAATTGATTGGATCTGTAACTACTGCATAAATTAAGGGAATTAGTTAACCGGTCGCACAAGCCCTCTCGGTCGCACAAGATCAGGTCACACAAGACCTGATCTGATCACACAAGGTGCATCGCACAAGCTGGGTACAATCACATTAGGCACTGAGTACAACACAACATATGTATGATCGCACAAGACCTTGTGGATCGCACAAGATGGTGCCGATCGCACAAGGCTTGGGCCACACACGAACGTTTGGACTATTGGGCCTTAAAACCCAATATCCAGTCGCACAAGTTAACAAAATCGCACTAGACTAATTGGATCGCACAAGTTACTTTTTTTGTTAACTGATTGGGTCGTGTACATGTTGGGATTACTTATGTTTTGGGCCGGGTTTGGATCTGATCGCACAACCCATTGTGGATCGCACAAGCTATGCTGATCGCACAATAGGTTGGGTCGGTTGCCTTTGGACTCTATTATTGGATTGCACAAGATGATTGGGCTCGTATAAGTTCAACAGCCCAATCATTCGAGTCGCACAATGTGGGTATCATGTGTGATTTTGACTGTTAACGTGCTCTACGTGTTTGCCATGATCAATACGTGTTCGTAACCTGTTAGCTTATGTGTAATACTTGAGCGTAGACCTGACTTTGTATGGTAACCATGTTAGGACGTGGTTGACCACATATAACTCAAGTGACCATTTTGTTTATTTGCCGAGCAAACCAAGGTGAGTTCACACTCTTCCAAGGCATGGGATTCCCCGGTGGGTAGGGAATGGGATTGAACAATTACTCGTACTTTCACTATCACTAAAATACATACCATCGTCCTCGGATAGTGAAGGGCACTTACGTAAAACCTACGTAAACTTGTACTTACCACTGTCCTCAGGTTGCGAAGGGCACTTACGTAAAACCTACGTAAACTCATACATACTACTTTCCTCGGGTTAAGAAGGGCACTTACGTAAAACCTACGTAAATCTCACGCGTACCACTGTCCTCGGGTTAAGAAGGGCACTTACGTAAAACCTACGTAAGCCTCGTGCGTACTCCTGTTCTCGGGTTAAGAAGAACACTTATGGTTACAACTAGTCTAGTACATACAACATGGGATGCCCCCACGAACCGAACATACTATTGGCCAAGTAGATCCCGCATGTTTATGAAACGAACTTATGATACCTGAACGAATACATTAACTGATTAATCAACTGTGAACTCGCTCAACTTTGTTGTTGACTCTCTATTACATGCCTTGCAGGACGTTAGGTACTCAAGGAGCTCGCACGGGAGGCGCGATCGTTGTGGGAACATGGACTGTTGAGTTCCATGTTAAACATTTACACTTTATGAACTTATTACTTATGTTTGGGTTTTTCACAATTATGCTTCCGCTATACTTTAACTATGTTTGGTTTTGACCACCTTTTATATTGATGGGTTGAATTTTATTTAATACTTGAAATGTTCAATATGATTGGTGGCTTGATCCTGGTCATGTCACGCCTCCAAGCGGTGTTACTCCGCGGGTGGATTTTGGGGGTGTGACAATTTGGATGAGAAAGAGTCTGACGAAGGACATCGGTTGCAAATCCAGACGATTTTGTCAGGGAATTGGCTAGGTTTTGGGCGATCAGATCGCAGAGCTCCTCCACCAAGGGTTTCATGATCTAGTTCTGCTTGTTTGAAGATGATTTGGAGTGAGATCAGGTGTTCATGGTGGATTTTCTAGGGTTTTGAGTGTCTAGTTATTACAGGATACAGGGTAGCCACGAAGATGGAGGAGAATAATTTTAGTGTAGAGGGACTGAATGTCGTCAAGGTAAATTGATAAACTGAAATGAACTAAATTGATAAACGAAGATGGGTGGGTTGTTTTGTCATTTCACATCCATTTAACGGAGAAAATTAACTGACATCCACTCTAGGGACTATCCGAGTAACAAACTGTTCAAACCACAGGGAGCACCGGTGTAATTTCTAAAAGTTGGGGACTATAGATGTTATTTTGCAAAACCACAGGGACTATCCGTGCATTTTACTCTTTAAAATATGTCAAAATGTCCAACAAAAGAGTGCATCGATCGACAAGATATAAATGGGCACCAACTTCCGTCTCCACTACGTTTAAATATTCCGCTGCGACGTTTTTGGGGTGTGACAAGAAGGATTCTTAAAAAGTATGCCTCGCCCATAGAAGGATTAACACAGTGAATTCGGCCAATGGTTTTACCTATTATCCGTTTATCCCATATCCTTTCGTCCTTCTTCCAAACAAATTTAGTTGGGAACTCAACGTAAGTAAGGGTGCGCGCCAACGGATCTTTTTAGTTCTTTTCCATCCACCCCAAAAACATCGTAGAAGCAACAGATGGTTTATGAAGAACACTATCAAGATCGTCATCAGGGCCGTATATAACATTTTGTTTATCTGGTAGATGAAACGGAAGCCTGATTACGGATGGATAGCGGTAATGAACATCAAATGCAAATATGCGCCATGAAGCTTCTCACGCCGAGAGATATCTACAATCGTAATACTCTTTGATTTCATCTTTTCCATCTTCACGCTGACCTTCATCGGCATTTTGTACCAAACCAAATTCTGCCCTATCTAGTCCTTTGTTAATATATTTAAACAAATACTTTATGGACGCAGCCTGGTTACACCATTCGACGCTAATGTGTGCCTGATAACGTCTCAATATGGTTTTGCTATACAGAACCACGCTTCTGTTATCAAGCTGAATACCAGATTTCTCAACAAAAAAACCTGAATCGGCACATCTATAGACAGGATAACCATTCGAATCTAGAGTAGTCTGATCACAGAACTTCTTAGGAAAATTCTTTGAACAATTACCGTCGACCTTACACGGACAATTTGGTTTTGCAACACCACTAGTTCCGTGAATCATATAGTCGCTGACAAGAGTATATAGATTTGGATCTAAGTTTTTGTCAGGTATCTTGGTAGAAATAAAGTTGTCAACATGCTCAACCGAAGGAAGCTTGCTTTCGTCATTTAAGAACAGACAGATATGGGCATGCGGTAGACCTCGTTTATGAAACTCTATGGTATAAACAACTACAATAGGATAGTTAATATTAAAATACTAATTTTTTAAGTTATGGTTATCAACGTAGTAGACCACAAAAACTATAATATAGTAATTCAATTAAATGGATGCTTACCTGCCGATGCGCTGCCGAATAAAGATTTCTCTCTCAAGTCTTTCATGATTGTGTCAAGCTTAATTTTGAACAATCGGCATAAAATGTCCGGTCTATCCTCGAGATTAATGTTCGTGTTCTTCAGAAATCTTTTAATCTCCGGCCATTTCGGATTACACGTGATCGTAATGGAAAAATCAGGGTAGCCAAACCATTTACAAATGGCCATCGCATCATAATAATTCTCCCTCATATAACGCGATCCACCGGGAAACGAAGACGGTAGTAGTACGCGTGTGCCAATGTTTGACATATCTGGATTACCATTTTGTCGAAGCTTTTTAAGGTTCTCATATCTCAGATCTCAGATTATTTTGCTGCAAACGTATGAATAGTAATCATTCACTTTCAATCATCGTATACACGTCAACCAAGAACTGTTGCAAAAGTCTTCAAGCATTCAAAATCAAAGAGAAATTACTGACACTATCTTGAACATGGTAAGTAAAATCTCTCTCATTGTACATTTTGACTCTTTCTTCTTCGTTGATGCCCTTCCTTCTCTATGAAGAATATCAACCCGGAAACCATCTTCACCAAAAGGGAAAAGCAATGGATACTGAAGCGCGAGATACGATGGATGAAGCTCGCTAATACGTTGTAGACCATCTTTCTTTGACTCAACAACTACGTCACAATTATCAAGAGCATCCTCAATGTCTCCAACAATAAGCGCAGCAACTTCGGACGACGTCGGTAGGTTGTATGTACGACCATCTTTAGTCCTATTTGCCTTAAGCCGTAATTTTAAGTCAACGTGAGGATTATCAACAAACCGATCTCGTACACGCATATAGGTTTTCACAAGCTGATTATTTGAATCTAAAATCAGCTTAAGGTACTCTATTGGTTTAGTGTCAAGTAAATCAGAAATTGCAGAAGCTGGTTTCTTTGAGTTACTGTAATACAGTTGTAAACCAAAAGCGAAAGTATCAGTAAGTGTTTATATAACATAAAACCAAAAATAAATAAAAAAAATTAATAACGAAATGATTTCCAGGGATACCTAAATACGGTTTTGCGATTACAGACTTCATTATCTGTGTCGTATATGTAAGGCTACGCAAACTTTGGTTCACCACCTTCTTTAGGAAGAAGACTTCCCAGTGTATGATAATTCTCGCCACTAATTCGGTATACATATGGAGCATTTCCTCTATTGATTATCGAATCAACTTTACCACCCATTGAAGTGGACGAAAACATAGATTTAAAACGACAAATATTTAGTAAGAAATGCTTGCTCATGTCGTCTAAACTCTTGAAAAGATTTTGATATTCCTGACACGTCTCTTTAAAATTAGGAAGATGTACTTTTCTGTAACCATAACAAAGCATGTAAGATTTTCTTCCTAAGTAAACCCTTCCTTTTCCGGATTCAACTTTCCACAACTTAGCGTTACATACGTCACATACAACTACTTGATCACCAAGATCCAAATAATCTATTATACAAAATTAAAACTATAGCATTTTCTCCTATTTGTTATGAAATTAATATTATGACGTTCTTCAAATGGAATTTTAAGTAGTGAGTGTGTAAGGTACTTACTGTTAGAAACGCCTTTATATGGAGCTTCAGCAATTTTTTGAGGAATAATATGATTGACGGAAGATAAATCAACCATTGGAACAGGATACACGCAGCAACCTTTAGTAGACAACCTTTGTTTACCTCTTTGTATCCTCTTGACACCTATATGTTCATAGCAACAAAAAATAATAAAAATGTCAAATTAAAAATAAACAAATGTGAAATACGTAAATAAATACTACCAACCTGAAGTAGATGCTTCAGACGGACTTGTTATAGGTGTGGTTGGTAAACAACGTGGATCGATGGTATGGATATAAGACGATGAACTCATTGGTGTTACGATCCGGCATTCATTTGTATGGGATGCTGAAACATTGAATGATCGAGTAACGATTTTTGAAGTGGAAGATTTGTTACTCACATTATGTCTCTTATTTTCCAAATGTAATTTCCTATATTTTCTTCGTTCAGTTGATTGTTGATGCTCAAGATCATTAGAAGCAACTGAAAAAAAAAATGGCAAACCATAAAATATCAAATTATACATAAAAAATTGTATTCTCATCTAAAAAACCAAACAATTTACCATTTGTAATGTTAAACAAATCATAAATGAAAAACTGTCTTCATGTGTAAGAAATTATAGAATTTACCGTTTGTAATATTAGCCAATGGACTTCTTCCAGTTTCAACTGCAACAAAAAACGTCCAAGTTAACGTATGAAACATGTTTATGTATTACATAATTTTTTAGTTAAAAAAACAAACTCATAATCATAATAAATAAAATTTAAATATGTAAGTAAATAACACCAACCTGATGTATATGCCTCGTACGGATTTGTTAAAGGTGTGGTTGGCAAGATACGTCCATCCATCGTAATGATATAAGAGGATGAACGAATTGGTGTTACGACATGGCAATCATTTGTATCGGACACTGAAACGTTGGATGACCGAATTACGTTTTGTGAAGTGGAAAATTTGTTAGTCACATTATGTCTCTTATTATCCAATTGTAATTTCTTTAATTTTCTTCGTTCAGCTGATTTTTGATGCTCAACATCATTATAAGCAACTGAAAAAAATGGATATCCATAAATTATCAAATTATACATTAAAAATTGAATTTCTGTCTAAAAAACCAAATAATTTACCATTTGAAATGTTAAACAAATTTTAAATGAAAAATTGTATTCATGTGTACAAAAATAAAAAATTTACCATTTGTAATATTAGCCAATGGACTTCTTCCAGCTTCAACTGCAATAAATAAAGTCCAATTTACTGAATCAAATATGTTTGTGTATTACATAATATTTGATTTAACAAAAAATACAAACTCATAATCATAGTAAACAAAATTTAAATAGGAAAAAAAAGGGTAATGCACGGTACCCCTGACCGCGGAGGGGATAACCCCTCCCAGGCCGCCACCCGACAAGCCTGAGCCTGGCAGTAAATACCCTTGCCGAGCCGACCCTTTGAGGGTACTTTGTTCGCCCCAAGGTTCGAACCCGGTACCTCTTGGTAAGAGCTGGGTGTCGGTGGCCAACTGGGCTACCCCAGCTGGTTAACAAAATTTAAATATGTAATTAAATAACACCAAACTGACTTACACGATACGTAGAGATTTGTTAAAGGTGTGGTTGGCAAGAAACGTCCATCCATCATATTGATATAAGAGGATGAACGAATTGGTCTTACGACACGACAATCATTTGTATTGGATACCGAAACGTTGGATGAGCGAATGACGTTTTGTGAAGTGGAAGATTTATTGTTTGCAATTCTTCTTTTATTATCCAAATACAGTTTCCTTAACTTTCTGCGTTCAACATAGTCTTGATGCTCAACTTGATTAGGATCAACTGAAGAATAAAATGCATAAACTTTTTTTAACTATTTATAAAAACAGAATTTAATTCATGTCTAAAAAATTGCAAACATTACCATTCGTAATGTTAGAAAAAGGACTTCTACCAACACCACCTGCAAAAATTTAAGTAAAATTAACATTACGTAACATACTTACATATTATATCATTTTTTATTGTAGTTGTAAACAAAAATAAAAATAAAGTACATACTATTGGAAGGTTGAACACCAGTAGGAAGTAGAAATGAAGGTAAAGTTTGAGGCTTTGCACGTTTAGGCATATCCTAATATTGTATCATATATAACATACCAATGCATTAAAATAAGTATTAGAATAACTTAAATGTATAAGTATAATACAAAAAGATAACACTTACGTGTATGAGAAATGACCGAACGTCAAAACTTCAAAAATGATGAATGTGGTGAGAGAGTTTTCTGATTTAGACTTGTAGAAATTTTAGTCTAAAACATTGAGTGTGTATTATGAATAAGAAAAGAGGTTCCTATAGTATTTGAAGTTATTGTAAAAAAGGAAACTATAAATTTAAAATTTTTTTTTGGTTATATGTGTAAAAAAGGAAACAATTTAAATTAAAATTAATTGGATGTAAATCTATAAAATCTGGCCGATTTTTTTTAAATGTATATATTGTCAGTTATACAATTTAAATAAGGAAAAAAAATCATACCAATTTTTATTTTTAGATAAATTCTAAAAAAAAGTGGCGGTTTATTATAAAATTTAATATTACAAGTTTTATAATATTGGGGATTGTTAAAAATACAGTTATAGTAATTACATAATGATTACATAAATTTAATTATTTAAATTCGGTTACTAAAATCTTTATTTGCAATTTAAATATTAAAAAAAATCAATAGTTTTAAAAATTATAGTTTGTAAAAAAGACTAAATGTATACATGCAAAACCTTTATGCCCTTTTAATTAAAGTTTAAAAATGACTAATTTCAAAAACATAAACAAATGTTTTTGGAAACATTTTATACATGCAACAGAATAAAACAAATATAAAGTAACAAAAGATAAAGGTTAAAGGAGTATATGCAATATGAAATATTCCAGACCAACCATAAAAACCAACAAACCATATGTTTCAAATAAAAGAACCAACCACCATATGTTTCAAAAAAAAAAAAAACAAACCAACCAACCATGACAAATCAATCCAAACCAATGAAACACGCAAACCAAACCAAAGCAGCATTATTCGGAAAAAAAAATAAATTGTTTTTGGTAAAAATACTTCAACCATGAACTACTTCTCGATCTTTGGAACCACCAGACTCGTTTCCTCATCAATTTGGACATCCAAGACACCAACCTTTTGAACCTTTGTTGATGATAGAGAGGTGTTTTCTTCAACTTCATACACGTCAGCAAGGTTACGCTTCAATTCCGCAGACGAAGTCTTAGAACAATCTTTAGATGTGCAATCGGGTGTGAAGCTATCACCAATAGAATCCGCAGCATCCTGTATGATATATTCAAAATTAGAAACTGTATATCATGTTTAGAGCATTTGATATTTTGTAACATTAAGTTAAAATACATACCTTTAGAGCAAAAGGGTTTTGAGTTAATATATCACTAAGTGAAACATCAGCAGCCGCCTCATCCACACCCTGTAATTCATACAATAATAAGGCTAGGCACAACAAAAATAATAAATTTCTAACATATATTTATGTCACACCCTGGCTTTGCGGAAGCGTGAGTTAATTTGGTGTGACTTCTTAATACCATAGCTTAATCACAACAAAGCTATATGAAAGTAAAACCATGCAGATCATCCATTGATTTAAGTCTTAAAAACAAAATACCACAACATTGTTTGATACGAAAGATAAACATTGTTTAGAAGACACAAACACAAACATAAAACAGACGTAGTTTAAGAACTGTGACTCGTCCAGGTAAAAGCCACAACTCCTAAACTTGGAAGATCCCATAACTCTAACGCAGCTTGAAAACGTAGCATACCGTGCCAGACCCTTAGTTCCCTGAAATACATGTAAGTTGGAAAAATCAACAAAAATGTTGAGCGAGTTCATGTGTAGTGAGTATGTAAAACCTTTGTAAGTATAAAAATCCCTGGTATGTAGCAAATAAGGAAATAAAGAGATCACCAATGGTTTGCAAGGCCGTTGATATGTGTGAAGTGCAGTAGGAAGACTCAAACCTAGCAGATTTTTGCGTCGGGCACCAAGTCACCCCGAGGTCCTACTGTTTGGCCTGGGGCTGGGCTCGCTACACCCAGATAGATCTACCGCTATTGTCCCTCGGTCCTACAATGAGGATTAATGGCCTCCAGTTCCCGCCTACTCACTCACATGATCTAAGTAGTAACCCTCCTTACACTAATCATACCATGTGTAAAAATACTCATAATCATAGTAACATGTATTTCACCCCCGCAGTTTAAAAACTAAAAACAGTTAAGGGAAAAGGGGGACATGAACTCACAGAAGTGCGTCTCTAACAAGAAATCTCCCAGTCAACCTGCTGTGCGACGACCTACACGTACTAACTTCTATTAGACGGACGGCCGTGCATTAGCTTAAGGTTTAACTTTTTGGGAAATAGTTAAACAACTATTTCGTGTTTACACTTCGTAATTATGTATTAATTATATTCCTTCCTAAGGATGGGGGTTTTAATACATGTGCGTTTTCTTGTAATTCCAAAAATATATTATTAAGTCACACTTAAAAATATATTTTAATTCTATCTCCAAAATATAAATATTTTTTCCCAAAAATATTATATTTTATTCCATATGATTTTCCCAAAATAATACTTTTATCAAAATACGCGTTTAAGAGTATTTTCTTAAAATACGTAAGTTACAGTTAAAGTTCGGGTGGTAATAATAATAATACAGGTGTAACTTAAATATTATGAAGGCGTTCGTATTATTCTGGAGTCGTTACTTTTCAGTGTATACGAGTTATATTATTTTTACTCTAAAAATAATATTTGTATAGTTCACAAAATAATCATAAAAATTCACACAAGTGCTATTATGAAAAATACATATTCTAAATATATATTTTAGCAAGTTTTATTTACGAAAACCCACCTCCGACACTTGGTAATCTTGTGACCAAAATCATGGCGAAATTTATTTGGAAAACAAGTTAAAAATATGTTCATAACACTTGTTGTAAAAATATTTTCCAAGTGTTATATTTCTCGAAAAATTTCGCCAGAGTTTCCTCTGTAACTGGAGGTGGCCACGCTTACAAGCGTATCATTTTCTTTTCAAAACTCAATCAACAATTTTCTCAACATTAACAAACAATATTTCAACACCAAACTAGTCAAGAATATACATAGATCGCAAACACATGAACTTGTGGGTTACGTAAAAGTGTGTAGTAACCTTCCAATATTTTTAGTACATCTTTCTATCTTTGTAACAAAATTCGGCTTCTTGAAAATCTTATTTTTAAAGAAAGTGCAAGTTTACAACTTCTTGGTCAAAAGTTACAAACATATTTCTTTGTTAAAACCTTTCGTTACACAAGTGTCTACACACTGGTGTGTTCACAAAATCACCTTTAGTTTATGAAAGATCCGACTTTAAAATGAGACTTGTATATTTTACTTGGTCCTTCGAAAATACCACTTGTAGATCTTTAGATCCACTAGTTTAGAACTCCATTTTACAAGAAATACTACTTTTACACAAGTTCATGTTTATGTTTGAAAGGGTTCGTCATCTAGTAACTTTACTACTTAACATAGGGCTAGTTCATGTTCCATGAACATGATCTAGCGTGGTTTGATGACGATCCATTCCAACACTAGCAATCAACAACATAAAATAATCATAACAAAACAAGTTCCATGAGTTTTACACTAATATTTGCTTATTAACCACCATGTTCATTATTTTTACTAGACTTTAAGTTTTGTTCTCTAGTGTTTATGATTTTTATCCGACAAATCTCTTATTAACCACTTTAGACAAGATCAAGAGGGTGTTTAGAGTCACTTACTACTAGCTCGTGGCTAGGGAAGAAACTAGATGAAAAATAGGTGGTTAATAGTGTTGTGGTGAGGTCCTTGTGATTCCGTGAGCACCGAGCTTCCTTATACGTGATCCTTCACCTTTGAGTATGCTTGGAATGGCAAGATTGAGAATTGAAAGTGGATGTGGGTGTGGCTATGGTTTCGGCCGAATGCAAGAGAGGAGAGGAGAGAGTGGAGTTTTTGTGTGGTGTCTTTTGAATGATAAGTGTAGTCTCAAGGGTATATTTCTAAACCAATTAACTTGATTATCCAAGAGATATTATGTCATCTAGATATAGGACATGAGTAATTAAAATATTCAAAGTGTAAGGGTTTGTCCCACATGGGGGAAAACCGATCAGTTACATGGGGGGGGGTATTTGGTTCGATTTCAACTAGTTAGTTAGGTGCTAGTTAGGTTAATTAGAAGGTTAAACTAATTTGTAGTGTGTTATGCATTATAGCGGGTGTTAGGGTATTCGGGGACCCTAACTTGCTCAGAAAAGGAAGAATAGTGTCATTGACAATATTTTTATGTTCCGGGTGAAGTTCGGTTGTTCGGTTGGATACTGATCCGTTAAAGTGCTTAATAAGCATTTAAAGTGTCTTTATTATTATTTTTAGTGACACAAAGAGTTCCCGACACTTTGGAAAGTGTCTAGTATTATTTTCCCATGTTTTTGCACTTTAATAGTTAGCTTAATGATGAATTTTGTGTTAAAGTGCAGAATTTTGTGTTTAGATCATATTTTTGGCACATCCGGTCACTATAACTTATACCTAGTGACGCAGTTCTACAATCCTCACCTCCCTACACTTTCTACTAGTGTAGTAAACTATTCCCGGCTCATACAGGCCTTAGAGACAGTGTCTGCCTGGTGCTGGCTATGTCAGCACATTTACTGGGTTATCCGTTCATTGTGCTACTGTGCTTTTGTGCATCAAGTTTGTCTCTAAAGTTCTGTATGTAATTAATGGAGTGACAGTTAATAAAGTAGATGCAAGTATGTGTATGTATCAGTATTCAAGTAGCAGTTTATCCACAATTTCAAGCAAGCACAGTAATTAAGCAGTAATTAAATGTTAATTAGTTCGTACGGATACCTGATTTGGTGAGGGTTGTCACATTCTCCCCCCGTTAGAAAATTTTCGTCCCAAAATTTTAAGTTATGCTTCTAGTTGCAGGGGTCTTGGGAAATAAGTGGGGGTACTTTTCTTTCATTCGATCCTCACGTTCCCAGGTGTATTCAGGACCATGTCTTGCGTTCCAACGAACCTTGACAAGTTTGACACTTCTCCGGCGGGTTTTGTTCACCTTCCAGTCTGTAACCTCAACGGGTTCTTCAACAAAATGGAGTGTGTCGTCAATATGAATCTCGTCTGCGGGAATGACAACAGTATCTTACGTTGGACTCTTTTTTAGATTTGATACATGAAATGTATCGTGAACACCATTCAGTTCGGCAGGTAAGTCCAGCTTGTAAGCTACTAAACCAATTCTTTCCAGAATCCGGAATGGACCAATATAACACGGATTCAACTTTCCACGCTTCCCGAAGCGTGCTACACCCTTCTAGGGTGATACTTTCAACAATACCATATCACCTACCTTAAACTCTAGAGGTTTCCTTCTTCGGTCCGCATAGCATTTTTGACGATCGCGAGCCGCCTTGATGCGATCTCGGATCTGTGGAATCTTATTTGTGGTTTCCTGGACTACATCAGGACCAACAAATTGTTTATCGCCTGCATCAGACCAACAAAGCGGTGTTCTACACTTGCGGCCATATAAAGCTTCAAATGGCACGACACCAATACTGGTGTGGTAGCTGTTGTTGTATGAAAATTCGACCAATGGCAAATGTTTATCCCAGCTACCTTCCAAATCCATAACACATGCTCTCAGCATATCCTCCAAAGTCTGTATCGTCCGTTCGCTTTGTCCATCGGTCTGTGGGTGAAATGCAGTGCTCAGATTCAATTGCGAGCCAAAAGCTTCTTGGATGGACTGCCAAATTCTTGACACAAACCTTCCGTCTCTATCAGAGATGATCGAGAGAGGCACTCCATGACGTGCAATGATTTCTCTCATGTAAATTTCAGCCAATTTGCTTGTGTTATCTTTCTCTCTGATAGGTAAGAAGTGCGCAGATTTTGTTAATCGGTCCACTATTACCCAAATAGTGTCATGACCTCTTGGCGTTCTTGGCAACTTCGTTACAAAATCCATGGAAATTTGTTCCCATTTCCACTTGGGAATCTCAGGTTGTTGCAAAAGTCCTGAAGGCTTCTAGTATTCAGCTTTAACCTTGGCATACGTCAAACATTTGCTCACATAAACAGCAACGTCGCCTTTCATCCTAGGCCACCAATAGTAATCTTTAAGATCCTGGTACATCTTATCTGCTCCTGGATGGATAGAGTACCGTGATTTGTGTGCCTCATCAAAGATAACCTTTCTCAAACCACCAAACAGAGGAACCCAAATCCTTTTCATAAAACATAACGTCCCTTCCTCGTTTGGCACTAATTGCTTCTCCATCCCACGGAGATATTCTTCTTCAAGGTTTCTTTCCTTAAGAGCTTCTTTCTGCGCGGCGCGAATGCGCAAGGAAAGGTCTGTTTGAATAATCATCTTCGAAGCCCTAACCCTTATGGGCTTGATTCTCCCCTTTCGACTTAGGGCATCGGTGACCACATTCGCCTTCCCTGGATGGTACTTAATCTTGCAGTCGTAATCGTTTAACAGCTCGACCCAACGTCTTTGTCTCATATTCAGCTCTTTCTGGTCGAATATGTGCTGCAGACTTTTATGATCCGAAAAAATTGTACACTTCGTACCATATAAGTAGTGTCTCCAGATCTTTAAGGTAAATACCACTGCGCCTAGCTCCAAATCATGAGTGGTATAGTTCTTTTCATGTACCTTCAGTTGGCGTGATGCGTAAGCTATAACTTTCTGGCGTTGCGTCAACACGCAACCCAAACCTTGACGCGAGGCGTCACAATATACCACGAAATCATCTGTACCCTCTGGTAGTGCTAAGATTGGCGCATTGAAGAGCTTGTCTTTTAACAGCTGAAATGCTTCTTCCTGTTTGATTCCCCAATCAAACTTCTTATCTTTCTGCGTGAGGAGTGTCAGTGGTTGAGCGATCTTTGAAAAATCCTCAACGAACCTTCGATAGTAACGAGCCAAACCCAAGAATTGTCGAATCTCGGTTGGCGTCTTTGGGGTTTCCCAATTCTTTATCGCCTCGATCTTGGTGGGGTCCACATGAATCCCATCCCCATTCACTACATGTCCAAGGAATTGGAATTCGTGCAACCAAAATTCGCACTTTGAGAATTTGGCATACAACTGTTCCTTCTTCAGCAACTCCAGAATGGCTCTTAAGTGCTGTTCGTGTTCAGCCTTTGTATTTGAATAAATCAAAATATCGTCGATAAACACAATCACGAACTTATCCAAGTACGGCTTGCAAACTCTGTTCATTAGGTCCATGAAAACTGCAGGTGCGTTCGTTAACCCAAACGACATTACCAGAAACTCGTAATGCCCATAACGAGTCCTAAAGGCTGTCTTCGGGATACTTTCCTCTTGTATCCTTAACTGATGGTAACCTGATCGCAGATCGATCTTAGAGTAAAAACTGGAACCTTGTAACTGGTCGAATAGATCATCAATCCTTGGCAGAGGATATCTATTCTTGATAGTCAACTTATTCAACTCCCGGTAGTCGATACACATACGAAAACTACCGTCTTTCTTTTTGACAAACAGGACCAGAGCTCCACAAGGTGAGAAGCTTGGTCTGATGAATCCCTTATCTAGCAACTCTTGAAGTTGTGTCGACAGTTCTTGCATCTCAGACGGGGCAAGTCGATAAGGTGCCTTAGCCACAGGCGCGACGCCTGGAACTAAGTCAATGTGGAATTCCACTTGCCTTTGGGGTGGCAATCCTGGCAAGTCTTCTGGAAAGACTTTCGGATATTCCTTCACGACAGGGATGTCTTCGATCTTTGGCTCAGCAGCTTTCTTATTCACGATGTGTGCCAGGAAGGCAGCACATCCCTTTTGTAAACACTTTTGGGCTTTCAGGCAGCTGATGATTCTTAAAGGTGTATCTCGCTTTTTCCCATGAACCACAATTGTCTCACCATCATCGGTTGGGATGCGAACGATCTTTTCATGACAAATAATCTCAGCCTTGTTACTCGATAACCAATCCATCCCTACTACCACGTCGAAGCTTCCCAACTTGACCGGTAGTAGATCCAAAGCAAACTCACGCTCTCCCAACTCGATTACACAACCTCTGACCACTTCATTGGCTTCTACCAACTTTCCATTCGCCAATTCGATTGAGTACGGGATATCTAATTTACTAACAGCTAACCCAAGCATATTCTTAAATTCTAATGACACGAAGCTATAATCGGCACGAGTATCAAATAAAACGGACGCAAAGCGTTGGTTTATAGGAACGTACCAGTAACAACATTGGGATCCTGGCGCGCTTCCCTCGCTTCGATATTAAAGACTCTTCCTCGTGCTTGGTTTAATTCCAGGCAGTTTCTCTTATAATGCCCAATGTCACCACAGTTAAAGCAACCCGGTCTTTGCCCGTTTCCACCTCCATTCCCAGCTTGATTGTTGTTTTGGTTACTATTCACAGCACCAGCTTGATTCGCGTTGTTGCCTCGATTTCCATTTCCTCCATTATTTCCTTGTGGACGATTTCCATTTCCACCCCCGTTATTGTTCCGATTACCAAAACCTCCTTGGCCACCCCGGCCAGCATTAGCCCAGCAGTTATCCTTCAAGTGTCCGGTTTTTCCACAAGCTTCGCATACTCTTGACCCACACCGGCCAGAATGGTGACGCTGGCAGGTGTTACACTTGGGGTGTGTACCCATATACCCTTTTCCTTTCTTTCCAGCACCATTTGCAGCTTGGCCTGGTGCACGTGGTTCTTCTTTCTTACCAACACCGCTTGTTCCTTGTTTGAAATTTGAGAGCTTCCTTTTGTTACCTCCGGATGACTCTACGTGAGTCTCCTTCTTCTTTTGCTCAACATTAGAAAACTTGTTTAAGCGGACGACTTCCTCGGTAAGAGCTACGCTTAGATCGATTGCCTCGGTGATTGTTGCAGGCTTTGAAGTAGTCACCATACTCATGATTTGAGGAGCTAAACCCCAAATGAAGCGCTCGATTCGCTTGAATTCTGGTGTAACCATATAAGGTACCACATGTGACAGGTCGTGGAATCTCTGAACATACTCTGCGATTTTCGGACCTTCCATCTTCAGATGCCAAAACTCAGTTTCCAACTTTTGAATTTCAGCGCGAGAGCAATACTTTCTTCGCATGAGCTCTTTCAGCTCATTCCAAGTCATCGCGTAAGCTACGGCTTCACCAAGAGTCTGTACTTGTAAATTCCACCAGGACAGGGCTCCTTCCAAGAATAGCCCAGAAATGTAAGTAACTTGTTGGTCTGGAGCGCACTTGCTCATTCAGAGAACAGACTCTGTCTTTTCGGCCCATCGGACAAAAGCAACAGCACCTCCGGTGCCATCAAAGTTTACAGGCTTGCAGTCTAGGAACGGCTTGTAGGTGCACCCTGCACATACGTTAGAATATACAAATGGTGTTAGCAAACTTGCTAGAGATATCCAAATGTATCATGGTATGTCTTAATGACTTAATATTACCATGAGGCGGATTGTTATTGCCATGGGTTTGGGAGATATTCCCACTGGTTTCCGCCTGCGAAGCAGCATATTGCGCAATGGCGGCAGCAATGACTTGTTGGAGTTCTGCCTCGTTGGTAGGCATGCGTGTATGGCATCTTGGTGGCATCTTCTAAAAGATGTGTTTACGTTGGTCAGGTCGTAATAAATAGAAGGATCATACGTATATAGTAACAAGATCAACACATAACATCTTATGTTATAAACAAATCAAACACATATCATCTCATGTTATAGAACATAAACAATAAATCAAACATCACATATGATGAGAATACTGCGATTGCATTGCCATAAATCGAGACCACAATGTAAAGTTTACAAGTACATAATTATATCATACAACATCAACGACTAAGGGCTACATCACCCCAGTCCAAAATATCAAATCAGTGTCAATAACAACCAATATACAACAACAAAAGTCAGAATCAAAATGCTGTCTCACAAAAGCTGTGCAATCGCCGTCTTCTCAACAAAAGTCTACCCGTGTCGTACAAAATAGTCGTACGCTGATGGCCGTGGAGGAGGGGGAAAATGAGAAAAGAGCAATCGGCGCATATGAAGCCAATCCTCCTCCATGGCTCGATGAGAACGTAACAGATATGCTATCTGCTACTCCTGAGTCCAAGAACGAGCAGTAGAGTCGGGATATAACGGACGAGGAGGGTGTGATATCGCAGGGTGAGTCTGGCCCTAGCACTGGCATGGTGGTCGCTGAGCTCTCTCAAGCTCCTGCACACAACGAGTTAGCGCCTCCTGCTGTATCATGAACGACCTGAGAATATCCTCTGTGGAATAACCCATGTGATAAGGATGATAAGGATCAGATGGAGGCATAATGGGTGGCAAAGTCCAGAGAAAAGGCTTGCTAGATGGAGCAAAGGATGGCACAGCAAACGGTGCAACAGGGGGAATCGCAGTATGATGAGAGATCTGGGGTACAAACTGATCTCCTCCAGTCATGAAAGGTATCTGACCAAATGGCTAACGGGATGAACCCTCCCCAGGACGTGGTGGGGGTATGTCCTGGAGAAATGTGATAGGAAGGTCTTCGCGACGCGCATTAGTGACGTGTGTAGGAAACAAAGGTGCATCAATAGGAGCTGAAGCAGGTGCTGAAACAGGTGTAACAGGTACCACAAAAGGCGGGTAGTCATCATCATCGTCTAACCACCCATTTCGGGTGTGCGCATATCGAGGGTCAACATGGGTCGCAAAGGGTGCATGATCAGGCTCCACAGGCACTGGGCCAGGAAGAGGGGCAATAACAGGATTAGCAGGAATGTCACCAATGTGAGGGGCATCAATATGAGCATCAACAGCATGATCATCCTCCAATAGTGGAGTAACAATAGGATGATCATCGACAGGTATATCAGCAATCAAAAGATTAAGAGCGGGTACATCAGCATGAATAGTGTCATGCTCGAATGCGGGGTCTGGAGCAACTACTGGCTCGGGGTCCACAGCAGGCTCCGGATCATCAAACTCCATCTCAAAATCTACGGGATCAGCAAACATAGGGTCAACAGGAGCCACGAGATCCTCCATGGGCTGATCTAAATGAATAAACTCAATCTCCTGGTCTTGATCAAAACCAGGTGGGAAAACGGGGTCTGAATCATCATCAATGTCATGATCGATCGCAAAACTAGGGGCAGGGCAGGTGCAGCGGATGACGCTCTATCAGGGTCTATATCATGCGAGTAGTGCTGCACTCCCTGCGCGTGTGAAGTTGCAGATGCCAAAGACTCAAAGGAGTCTGGGACTGGTGAATGAATGGGTGCCTCCTCTGCAGGAGCATCCGCAAGAAGTAAGAGATCGCCAGCAGCTATATGGGCCTCGCCCTCAAAATCATCCTCGAGTGGATCCTCGTCAAACAAGTCAATGTCGTCGTCAGCGACTACGTCGAGTGGCATATCTATAACAGGGTACGCGGCAAGGGGTACAGGGGCAGGGATCACCGCGAGCGGCAGATCCCCAGCGATAGGGCCATCAGCGGGCTCAGCAACGACATCAGGCAGCGCAAATGGTTGGAAATCATCGTCGTCCGTGCTGGTGGTGTCCGAAGTATGCACCTCGTGCTCTGATGACACCATGTCGTCCGATACTATGGGCATGGGGTCTGTGGTGTCCGACTCTCCGATGCCGGATGAAGGCATCTCATCTGTAATAGAAACACACATGCACAAATAATCAATCATATAGCAATATAAGCACGTTAATCAACAATAAGCAATCAAATAGTCCTCCTAGCCCCACTAGCCTAACCTCCCAGCCTCCCAGACTGACTCCCTAGTCCTACTAGACAATTCTCCCAGCCTCCCAGACTGACTCCCTAGTCCCACTAGACAATTCTCCCAGCCTCCTAAACTGACTCCCTAGTCCCACTAGACAATTCTCCCAGCCTCCCAGACTGACTCCCTAGTCCCACTAGACAACTCCCTCAGCCTCCCAGACTGAGCCATAACTAACAAATAAAATGTGCTCAACTTTTGATTGTAAAAACGTTTTGGATCTGGACTTAGTGGATGCAAGGTAAAAATGTTTTCGTGAGAGCCCTAGTGATCATAGTCTAGACTCGAGAAAGAATCCTAGTTCGCTATGATCAGAGCTCTGATACCAAGCTGTCACACCCTGGCTTTGCGGAAGCGTGGGTTAATTTGGTGTGAATTCTTAATACCATAGCTTAATCACAACAAAGCTATATGAAAGTAAAACCATGCAGATCATCCATTGATTTAAGTCTTAAAAACAAAATACCACAACATTGTTTGATACGCTGACACATGCATCAAGTTTACAGCACTACAAAAGATAAACATTGTTTAGAAGACACAAACACAAACATAAAACAGACGTAGTTTAAGAACTGTGACTCGTCCAGGTAAAAGCCACAACTCCTAAACTTGGATGATCCCATAACTCTAACGCAGCATGAAAACGTAGCATACCGTGCCAGACCCTTAGTTCCCTGAAATACATGTAAGTTGGAAAAATCAACAAAAATGTTGAGCGAGTTCATGTGTAGTGAGTATGTAAAACCTTTGTAAGTATAAAAATCCCTGGTATATAGCAAATAAGGAAATAAAGAGATCACCAATGGTTTGCAAGGCCATTGATATGTGTGAAGTGTAGTAGGAAGACTCAAACCTAGCAGATTTTTGGGTCGGGCACCAAGTCACCCCGAGGTCCGTACTGTTGGGCCTGGGGCTGGGCTCGCTACACCCAGATAGATCTACCGCTATTGTCCCTCGGTCCTACAATGAGGATTAATGGCCTCCAGTTCCCGCCTACTCACTCACATGATCTAAGTAGTAACCCTCCTTATTCTAATCATACCATGTGTAAAAATACTCATAACCATAGTAACATGTATTTCACCCCCGCAGTTTAAAAACTAAAAACAGTTAAGAGAAAAGGGGGACATGAACTAACAATAGTATGTCTCTAACAAGAAATCTCCCAGTCAACCTGCTGTGCGACGACCTACACGTACTAACTTCTATTAGACGGACGGCCGTGCCTTAGCTTAAGGTTTAAGTTTTTCGGAAATAGTTAGACAACTATTTCGTGTTTACACTTCGTAATTATGTATTAATTATATTCCTTCCCAAGGATGAGGGTTTTAATACATGTGCGTTTTCTTGTAATTCCAAAAATATATTATTAAGTCACACTTAAAAATATATTTTAATTCTATCTGCAAAATATAAATATTTTTCCCAAAAATATTATATTTTATTCCATATGATTTTCCCAAAATAATACTTTTATCAAAATACGCGTTTAAGAGTATTATCTGAAAATACGTAAGTTACAGTTAAAGTTCGGGTGGTAATAATAATAATACCGGTGTAACTTAAATATTATGAAGGCGTTTGTATTATTTTGGAGTCGTTACTTTTCAGTGTATACGAGTTATATTATTTTTACTCTAAAAATAATATTTGTATAGTTCACAAAATAATCATAAAAATTCACACAAGTGCTATTATGAAAAATACATATTCTAAATATATATTTTAGCAAGTTTTATTTACGAAAACCCACCTCCGACACTTGGTAATCTTGTGACCAAATTCATGGCGAAATTTATTTGGAAAACAAGTTAAAAATATGTTCATAACACTTGTTGTAAAAATATTTTCCAAGTGTTATATTTCTGGAAAAATTTCGCTAGAGTTTCCTCTGTAACTGGAGGTGGCCACGCTTACAAGCGTATCATTTTCTTTTCAAAATTCAATCAACAATTTTCTCAACATCAACAAACAATATTTCAACACCAAACTAGTCAAGAATATATACATAGATCGCAAGCACATGAACTTGTGGGTTACGTAAAAGTGTGTAGTAACCTTCCAATATTTTTAGTACATCTTTCTATCTTTGTAACAAAATTCGGCTTCTTGAAAATCTTATTTTTAAAGAAAGTGCAAGTTTACAACTTCTTGGTCAAAAGTTACAAACATATTTCTTTGTTAAAACCTTTCGTTAAACAAGTGTCTACACACTCGTGTGTTCACAAAATCACCTTTAGTTTATGAAAGATCCGACTTTAAAATGAGACTTGTATGTTTTACTTGGTCCTTCGAAAATACCACTTGTAGATCTTTAGATCCACTAGTTTAGAACTCCATTTTACAAGAAATACTACTTTTACACAAGTTCATGTTTATGTTTGAAAGGGTTCGTCATCTAGTAACTTTACTACTTAACATAGGGCTAGTTCATTTTCCATGAACATGATCTAGCGTGGTTTGATGACGATCCATTCCAACACTAGCAATCAACAACATAAAATAATCATAACAAAACAAGTTCCATGAGTTTTACACTAATATTTGCTCATTAACCACCATGTTCATTATTTTTACTAGACTTTAAGTTTTGTTCTCTAGTGTTTATGATTTTTATCCGACAAATCTCTTATTAACCACTTTAGACAAGATCAAGAGGGTGTTTAGAGTCACTTACTACTAGCTCGTGGCTAGGGAAGAAACTAGACGAAAAATAGGTGGTTAATAGCGTTGTGGTGAAGTCCTTGTGATTCCGTGAGCACCGAGCTTCCTTATACGTGATCCTTCACCTTTGAGTATGCTTGGAGTGGCAAGATTGAGACTTGAAAGTGGATGTGGGTGTGGCTATGGTTTCGGCTGAATGCAAGAGAGGAGAGGAGAGAGTGGAGTTTTTGTGTGGTGACTTGTGAATGATAAGTGTAGTCTCAAGGGTATATTTATAAACCAATTAACTTGATTATCCAAGAGATATTATGTCATCTACATATAGGACATGAGTAATTAAAATATTCAAAGTGTAAGGGTTTGTCCCACATGGGGGAAAACCGATCTGTTACATGGGGGGGGGGGGGGGGGGTATTTGGTTTGATTTCAACTAGTTAGTTAGGTGCTAGTTAGCTTAATTAGAAGGTTAAACTAATTTGTAGTGTGTTATGCATTATAGCGGGTGTTAGGGTATTCGGGGACCCTAACTAGCTCAGAAAAGGAAGAATAGTGTCATTGACAATATTTTTATGTTCCGGGTGAAGTCCGGTTGTTCGGTTGGATACTGATCCCTTAAAGTGCTTAATAAGCATTTAAAGTGTCTTTATTATTATTTTTAGTGACACAAAGAGTTCCCGACACTTTGGAAAGTGTCTAGTATTATTTTCCCATGTTTTTGCACTTTACTAGTTAGCTTAATGCTGAATTTTGTGTTAAAGTGCAGAATTTTGTGTTTAGATCGTATTTTTGGCACATCCGCTCACTATAACTTATACCTAGTGACGCAGTTCAACAATCCTCACCTCCCTACACTTTCTACTAGTGTAGTAAACTATTCCCGGCTCATACAGGCCTTAGAGGCAGTGTCTGCTTGGTGCTGGCTATGTCAGCACGTTTACTGGGTTATCCGTTCATTGTGCTACTGTGCTTTTGTGCATCAAGTTTGTCACTAATGTTCTGTATGTAATTAATGGAGTGACAGTTAATAAAGTATGATGCAAGTATGTGTATGTATCAGTATTCAAGTAGCATTTTATCCACAATTGCAAGCAAGCATAGTAATTAAGCAGTAATTAAATGTTAGTTAGTTCGTACGGATACCTGATTTGGTGTGGGTTGTCACAATTTAATTAAAAGGTTTGTATGACTTAACCTGTTCAGCTGGAATTCGGCTCTCCAACGATTCAATTATTGATGGATCATTCACCAACTTATGAACATCATAACCATCAATATGGTTGTCAATATTAAATTGACCAACCTGAATCTTGAAAGCATACTTTTTATCATTCAATGCTCTAAACTGATAGGGAATGGTTTTCTCTTCCAAAGATGCCTAGTATAAGTGAATTAAAAATTATTGAAAAGAACATAATAATCAGATTTAGACATTACTAATATGTACCTCGTATAACAATTTAAAAAAAAAAGACTGATGTGAAATACGTTACCTGGTCCACTCTTGACTTCTCAAGCAATTGAATTGTAGTCATTCCCAACATTTTTCTCGCTTCACGGTCAAACAAAGTCAAGGAGGCAATAGCTGCATAATCTTGTACTCTAATCGGAATCCTAAAACTAAATGCACAAAAAGTATTTCAGAAAATAAAAACAATTTACATTTGTAAAGTAGAATAACATAAACATAAATATTATAAAACTACAAAAAATATAGGTAACTTACATCGGTGTCGCATTCACAACCTCTTTAGGACATTCAGGATTTGAGCAAACTAAAACCTGTTTAAACTTCAGCTCCTCAGCACCGTCTTCAGCCTCCTCAATGACCAAAGTTGTCTCCACCTTCCGATTGCACTCTTCACAACCAAGGTAGTACCAATCATCCTTATCATCCACACCCATGATCGTACCAAGAACTATGACCTCACAAGGCTGAAATTAAATGTAAGAAAATAGAGTTATAAATATAAATTTGTGAAAAAAATTTGTTTAATGTATTTATTTGAAATATTAAAAAGTAGACACAAACCTTATCCAAGAGCGTAATATCATGGAAATTGGAAAACGGATGCTTCACTAAAAAGCCATCCGCAACACTTGTGCTTTGACTTCTGACCATTAGAGGATGTTTTACATATCTTCTCAACAAACTTGTTTACAATAATATAAGCAAAAAAAAGTGAACAACATTAATAAGTAGTTCATATTATTTTATAAACTGTTTACTTGGTTCTGAATGAATGAATCTTCTCTATGTCAGCATTGATAAACAGCCTTGTTATATGGAAAACATTAGATAGCGTTGTCTTCCCTGTGTAAAAAAAATATTATCATAGATTAGGACATTTAATTTCGTAAATCATATAAAAATTTAAATAAAATTAACAAAGTTTATAAACAGTGAATACCTTTATACTTGTTGAAACTACCAAACTGCACAAGCAGAACAACATGAACTTCTTCTTTATGGCTCTGAATGTAACCAACCATCTCATCGCAGTACTCATCCCATAAAGTGCAGTTTAATTTGATACCCCTACATAAATAGAAATTAAACACATCAGACGATATCATGTAAAAAAAATATATAATACTCAAATTGCAATGAAATTAAATTAGCATTTAGTAAACAGACTCTTCATCCAACATTTGCAAGTTCATGTGTCACACCCTGACTTTTGCGGAAGCGTGATTATGGTGTGACTTTCTTAATACCATAGCATTCAATCATAACAACGCTATATGATAAAACCATTAGATGTTCATCCATATATTAAGTTTGAAAAGAGCACAACATAATTTTCTGAGTCATCGACACCAAATTCAAATTTACAAACCATGCAACATGTTTAAAGAGTTCACAAAGACTCAACAAAAGACCTTAAATAAACCCGAGTTTAGAACCATGTATCTCGTCCAGGATTAAGATACATCTCCTAAACCCTAATGACTTTGGATGACATCTTTTATTCATGACGCAGCTTGAAAAGCATGCAAACACCTGCCAGATCCACTTAGTTCCCTGAAATACATGTAATTTGAAAAACATCAACAAAAGTTGAGCGAGTTCATGTGTATGAGTAAACCTTTAATGTATGTCTGTATGTACGTAAATCCTGGTTTGAAGCAATAAGGAAAAACAGATCACGAATGGTTTGCAAGGCCAATGGTATGTGTGAAGTTATGCAGGAAAACTCAAACCTAGCGGATTTTTCCATGACTTCAGTATGTGGACATAGTCACCACATGGGCCACCCTGGTCCTCATGGGTGTGGGCTCGCTACACCCAAATAGATCTATCACTCATGTCCCTCGATCCTACGACGAGGATTGATGGCCTTACGTGTTATACCCACCACTCACATGATCAAGCAGTAACCCTCCTTAGCTAACCATACCATGTATAAAACGTTTGTAAACAATTGTAACATGTATTTCACCCCCGAAGTTATAAAACTAAAAATAGTTAAAAGAAAAGGGGAACATGAACTCACTGTCTTGCGTCTTCAGTACTCGTAACTCACGTTCCTTCAGCAAACACGACTACCTACAATGTGCTAATGTCTATTAGACGGACGGGTCGTGCCTTGTCTTAGTATTTACGTTTCTGAGTTACGTTTCTTTTATGTATTCAATATTATTCCAAGTTATAATTACTTGTTAAAATAAACATTATTTTAACCTTTAAATTATATTTAATTTTGGAATAATCGTTAAACAATATTTTGTAACAATACTTCTCAAGTATTTATATTCATATTTCCTTCCCAAGGATGGGGGTATCTCATAAATGTATATTCGTATATTTTTGCCATGTATCGGTGTCGTATTCCGGTGTGGGTTTATACGTACGAGGATACGTATCTTCGTGTAATAGTTAAGTATTCTTATACTTAATTTTGTGTTAAACTTTCCGGAATATTATTTCTAATAAAAGTCCACTAATATATATTTCCCAAAATATATATATATATATATATATATATATATATATATATATATATATATATATATATATATATATTTAAGAGTTATTACTTAGAACAATTAATTATAATTTTTCCTTTCGGCTAAAATATTTGTAGTTCCAAAATAATATATTTTCAAGTCTCACTTAGAAAACATTTATAAACTTATTTTGTCCAAAAATAATGTATTTCAAGTTTACCCAAGAAAATGTATATTTTTCCCAAAAATAATATATCTTCTAAAAATTCCATGAAAATATATTTTACTTCCCAAAAATAATATATTTTCTCCTTTTCAAAAATATGATATAACCTGGTAACATTCATAAAATCATATTTTCATTTCTGGTGTCCACAATATTATTTACCAAAAATATATTCATAAAGGTATTTTCCGGAATATTTTTGTAAGTTACATTCTTTCGTTCGGTTTTACAATATTATGCGTGTAACTTGTGTATTTATTCCTTGGGATTTTTGGTAATATTTTGGATTGTAATTTCTTGGTATATGTTAGGTTATATTATTTCAAATCCTAAAATAATATAACTAATACACAAAGTATACAAATAATCACACTCATGTGTCTTCTAAATATATACCTTTCAAATACATATTTAGTTATTTTTATTTACAAAAACCAACCTCCAATATTTGTATTTTTGTTACAAAATTATGGCAAAGTTTATATTGAAAACCATAGTTAAAATACATTTGTAAATATTTGTTAGAAAATATTTTTCTAAGTGTTTATATTTTTAGAAAATTTTGCCATAGTTTCCCATAAAATAGAGGTGTCCATGCTATCAAAGCATATCATTTTCTTTTTAAAATCATCACAAACAATCAACAACTTAACCAACACTTACCAAGTGCCAAAACAATGCTATTTACATAACAACATGAACTTGAACTTTCATAAAACTTGTAGTAACTTGGTAGTGTGTTTAGTAGGTTTAGTTACCCTTTAAAATGTATTTACTTCTTTAAAAACTTCATTTTTAAAGAAGTTGGGTGTTTATAACTTCCAAACACATTTTCTAAAAAAAATGCTTCTCTATGTAATCTTTTTGTTACACACGTGTTTCTACACTTGTTTATCCCTTAAAAATAGTGATTGTTTATGTAAGAACCAAGTCTATGTAAATCTTGTTATTTAACTTAGTTTCTTTGGAAAACTAATTTGGAAATCATCCACTTACAAGACTTGTATTTTGTTTAAATCATCATCGCATATGAAAACAAATTTCATCATTCAAGTTCGTGTCTACATAAAGTATGATCATCTTGGTCTTTCACAAGATCATCATCTTAACTTACTAGATCATGTGTTTAATCACAATCTAGTAGGTTTCTTATGATGTCTAACATCACTAACACAAATAATCAATCATCAAGAAGCAAATCAACACAAATCATCATGTATTCATATGGTTTTAAGCTTATGTTTAAGTTTCATCTTCTTGTCCATTAGTGTTCTTTATGATTATCATCACATCTCATCTTTTAACCAACTAAATGAGAAGTAAATTCAAGTGACAAGAAGCTTACTACTAGCACAAGGGCTAGGGAAGAACACAAGAAGATGAAGGTGACAAATGTGATGGATAATAGCAAATGGAAGAGGTCCTTCAATCTCCAAGACCACCAAGCTTTCTTCTAGACCTTCTAGCACCTTTGTGAGAGTATGGAATGTATGGAAATGAGATGAAGATGGTGGTGATGTTGTTGCTTGTTCTCAGCCGAGAGGGAGCAAGAGAGGGAGAGACGGAGTATGTGTGTGAAGTGTGGGTGTAAGTTATGAGGGTCTTGATCTCCTATGTTCATCTTATAACCATATTAAGAGTTTAACCCTTGTGTATTGTGTTTCACAAGTACTAAACAAGAAATCTAAGCAAATCAAATGAGATCTAGTATGATCAAGGGTGGGGGCCACCCTTGTGACCGTAATCATGAGGGGGGGTCTAGTTGTGTGGTGATGGATAATTAGGAGGTTTAGTTAGATTCTAAACATAATAGTTAGGTGTTAAGTGTATTATGTGTTATATAGTGTGTTAGGGTGTTCGGGGTCCATAACTAGCTTAGAATTGTTAAAACAATGCTTCTAGTATAATTTTGATGTTTCAGGTAGTGTCCGGTTGTTCTGTTAGATACCGGTTCGTTAAAGTGTCAAACTATTTCGTTTAGTGTTCTTTATGTGCCCTTTTGTGACACTTTTAGTTCCCGACACTTAGGAAATCATTCAGGACCATTTAGTCATATTTTTGCATGTTACTAGCTTGTTAAAAAGCTGATTTTTGCTGATTTATGCTGAATTCAGCACTTTATGTGGATTTTAGGCACTTTCCGGCACTTAAACTATCACTTAAAAATGCAGTTTTGTGGTCCTTACTTCCCTACACACTATACTAGTGTAGTACTTAGTCTCTGGCCCATACTGGGTCTCAAAACACTGTTTGTCTATGTGCTGAGTGTCACACCCCCAAAATCCACACGCGGAGTATCACCGCTTGGAGGCGTGACGAACCAGGATCAAGCCACCAATCATATTGAATCTCGTAAGTAATAAATAAAATTCTACTCAACAATACGAAAGGTGTTCAAAACAAAACATAGTTAAGTGTTTAGCGGAAGCATAAATGTGAAAAACCCAACATAAGTATTAAGTTCGAAATATCATATTGTTTTTAACATGGCATTCACTGTCCATGTCCCACAACGACCGCGCCTCCCTGTGCAAGCTCCATGAGTACCTATCGACCTGCAAGGCATGTAACAACGAGTCAACAACAAAGTTGAGCGAGTTCACAGTTGATTATTCAGTTAATGAGTTCATTTCAGAAATCGCAAGTTTGTTTCATGACCATGCGTTACCCAGTATCCTTGTTTCCCAAACTTTTACAATAATAAGTGGGGGGGGTTCCCATGTTGTGTGTTACTAGACTAGTTGTATCTATAGGTGTCCTTCCCAATCCGAGGACAGTGGTAAGTATGAGTTAACGTAGGTTTTACGTAAGTGCCCTTCCCTATCCGAGGAAAGTGGTACGTAGCGAGTACGTAGGATTAGCGCTAGTGTCCCTCCCAATCCGAGGACAGTAGTACGTAGGTTTTACGTAGGTTTTAACACTGGTGTCCTTCCCAAACCGAGGACAATGGTACGTAGGATTTACGTAGGTTTTAGCACTGGCGTCCTTCCCAATCCGAGGACGGTGGTAAGTAGTCTAGTAGTGATGAAAGTACAGGTAGTCATTCAATCCCATTCCCAACCCACCGGGAATCCCATGCCTTGGAAGGAGTGTGAACTCACCTTGGTTTGCTCAGTATGCTAAACTATGTGCTCACAATTAATCAATCAAGGCCTATATTTGGCACGTACACACAATCAGTTGACATTCACAAAGTTCGACTAACCGTTAAGATCATCACATACATGCGAGTAACAACTAACACATGGCATTCATCAGTTAAACAATTTCATGCAAGTCATCATCAATAATAGCTAACTAACCCAGTTAACTCTTAACAAACCTAACCAAGTTACTGTACAGTTTTCAAACTCGACGAAACACACTTGTTTCGGCGTGAATCCCTTCGACGAAACACCCTCTGTTTCGTCCTGATTACCCTTGGCGAAACACCCTTGTTTCGTTGTACCTGTTTTGTCGTGATGATCCTCCGATGAAACGCACCCGTTTCGCCATTAGCTACGTTTCGTCCATTAAGTCAGTTACGTCGCGTAACTGATGAATACCCAGAAACCCTAACCGCCGATTTCCATCACACAGCAATCATACAATCATACAACACAATAATCATTGATACACGTAAGGTTAATACATGTATTCAGTTAACATTCAATCCAGTGATGATCATGGTGTTCAAATATCAAATCAAACCTAAGCTGTGGCATCACCATATCATTCATAGCTATTGGGTTCAGTCTAAATGATTCAAGACAGAACATCAAGCCCTATCTATTAACCAATTAAATCATTCAACAATCCAAACTCGACATGCAATCTGTAACCTATAATCCAGATCGTATCAACAACAATTTATCATCTAAACATGAACATAAGCATTACTTAGCATCAATCCCTAATGATTTCAATTAAACAGTTAACGATGATATCAATCAAACAATCATGCAAGGGTTAAACACTAACCGCGATGAACAGAATAATAACTTGATCGATTTAGAGAGCTTCGGGGACACACAGTTGCCGTCAATAGGGAGAGAGAGCTCTAGGGTTTCTTATTTTCTAAAGTGTGACGAATGAAACAGTAATACCCAAAAAATTATACGCGTAACGTATTGGGCCCTTAATGGGCTTCGGCGAAACATTGGGCCGGCGAAACACCTTGTTTCCTCGAGATGAAGATGGCGAAACGTCCTGTTTCGTCGAAATGGTTTATGGCGAAACTGAGATTGTTTCGTCGGGTTATTTCTTCGGGTATAGCTCCGAATCTCAAACAGTTTACAAGTTTATGTAACCAACACTTTAATCACAATAAATAGGTAACATATCAAATAAACATCTCAGCATATAATCCAACATGTACAATTTCAAAGCAAACAAGTCGTGTAGACCAACAACTAAACAACTAACGTGCAATTAATGCGAAGATGGAAATCTTGGAAACTCGAGTTGTCACATTATCCCCAACTTGAAGGAAATTTCGTGCTGAAATTTAGCATGCGGTTACTGAGGAAGCTAGTTGTGTTGTGTTATTTCCTGGTTTTCCTGGGGTGTCACATCATCCCCCCGTTGGTTTGGAATTTTGTCCCGAAATTCTGTAGTAGCTTCAGCCTCAGTAGTGGTTGCATTGTTCTTGAACAACTGGGGATACTTGAGTTTCATTTGGTCTTCTCGCTCCCAGGTGAACTCTGGGCCACGACGGGAGTTCCAACGAACTCGAACAAGAGGTATTCTGGTGTGCTTGAGGACCTTAACATCTCGGTCCGTGATTTCCACTGGTTCCTCGACGAATCGCAACTGATCGTCGATAGTGAGCTCCTTCAAAGGAACTATGAGGGTCTCATCTGACATACATTTCTTCAGATTTGACACGTGAAATACGTTGTGAACTCCACCGAGTTCTGCTGGTAGGTTCAGTTTGTAAGCCACCTAGCCTATTTTCTCAATGATTTCGAACAGTCCGACATATCGCGGATTGAGCTTGCCTCGTTTGCCAAAACGAACTATACCTTTCCAAGGTGAGACTTTGAGTAGCACTCGATCCCCAACTTGGAACTCGAGTGGTTTCCTGCGCTTATCAGCATGGCTTTTCTGACGGTCACGAGCTGCTGCCATACGTTGCCGTATCTGAGCAATTCTTTCTGTTGCGTCTACTATAAGTTATGGACCCGTGATCTGACTATCACCCACCTCTGCCCAACAAAGAGGTGATCGGCATTTACGCCCGTATAATGCCTCAAATGGAGTGGCTTGAATGCTGGTGTGGTAACTGTTGTTATACAAAAACTCAACTAACGGGAGATGTTTTCCCAGCCGTTGCCGAAATCGATTACACATGCCCGGAGCATGTCTTCTAATGTTTGGATGATGCGTTCAGACTGTCCATCTGTTTGCGGGTGGTAAGCTGTGCTCATGTCTAATCGTGAGCCAAAGGACTTGTGCATTGCTTGCCACAGTTCAGAGGTAAAACACGCATCACGATCGGAAATAATAGAGGTTGGCACCTCGTGCCTCGAGACAACTTCCTTAAGGTAAACATCTGCTAAGGTGGAGAATTTATCCGTTTCTTTGATAGCCAAAAAGTGTGCGGACTTTGTGAGTCGATCCACGATCACCCAAATAGTATCATTCCCACGCTGAGATCTAGGCAGGCCAGTAACAAAATCCATGGAAATTTCCTCCCATTTCCATTGTGGTATCTTTGGTTGCTGGAGTAGGCCCGATGGTTTCTGGTATTCGGTCTCGACTCTCGCACAAGTCAAGCATTTGCTAACGTAGGTTGCTATGTGAGCTTTCATTCTAGGCCACCAATACGTAGTTCTGAGATCGTGGTACGTCTTATCCGAACCAGGATGTACCGAGTAACGAGACTTATGTGATTCATCCATTACAAGTTCTCGTAAATTGCCATAGAGTGGGACCCAGATGCGTCCTGTTACGTAATAGGCGCTATCTTCCTTTTGTTCTAACCGCTGCCTTGAGCCGCGTAGGGCTTCAGCCCTGACGTTTTCTGGTCTCAATGCTTCTACCTGAGCATCTCGTATCTGTGCAGGAAGACTAGATTGAATGGTGAGTTGTACCGCACGCACGCGTTTAGGTACAATATCCTTTCGATTGAGGGCGTCGGCCGCAACATTGGCTTTGCCCGGATGGTACTTGATGGCACATTCGTAATTATTCAATAGCTCGACCCATCGACATTGTCGCATGTTCAACTCCTTTTGCTTAAAGATATGCTCGAAACTCCTGTGATCGGTGTAGATGGTGCACTTGGTACCGTACAGGTAATGTCTCCATATCTTAAGTGCGAAAATAACAGCTCCCAGCTCCAAGTCATGTGTAGTGTAGTTCCTTTCGTGAATTTTAAGTTGACGTGATGCATATGCAATAACCTTCACGTTGCATCAATACACACCCAAGACCCTGAATGGATGCGTCGCAATAAACTACAAAATCGTCTGTGCCCTCAGACAATGAGAGAATAGGCGCGCTACAAAGTCTGCTCTTCAAATGTTGGAACGCTGATTCTTGAGCATCACCCCAATGATAGTGACACCCTTCTAAGCCAGTAGAGTAAGCGGCTGCGCAATCTTCGAGAAGTCTTTGATGAGCCTTCTGCAGTAGCCCGCCAAACCCAAGAATTAGCGGATTTCTGTCGGTGTACGGGGTGTAGGCCAGTTCTTGATTGAGTCTACCTTGGATGGGTCAACATGAATCCCATCCTTGTTTACCACGTGTCCTAGAAAGTGGACTTCACGAAACCAAAAGTCGCATTTTGAAAACTTGGCGTACAGCTGTTCTGTTCGAAGGAGTTCCAAAATAAGTCGTAAATGTTGCTCGTGTTCCTCCTGACTCTTAGAATAGATCAGGATGTCGTCGATGAATACAATAACAAACTTATCCAAGTAAGGCTTGCACACTCTGTTCATAAGATCCATGAAGACTGCAGGTACGTTTGTTAACCCTAATGGCATGACCAGAAACTCGTAGTGGTCGTAGCGAGTTCTGAATGCTGTTTTGGAGACGTCCTCGTCCCGGACTCTTAGTTGATGGTAGCCTGACCTCAGATCAATCTTTGAATAGAAGCTCGACCCTTGCAACTGGTCGAAGAAGTCATCAATGCGTGGAAGAGGATAGCGATTCTTCACGGTCACCTTGTTTAGTTCGCGGTAATCTATGCACATACGGAAGGTACCGTCTTTCTTCTTCACAAACAACACTGGAGCTCCCCAGGGCGAAGAGCTAGGACGAATGAAACCCTTATCCAACAGTTCTTGCAATTGTTTAGACAGTTCTTCCAGTTCGGTTGGAGCTAAGCGATAAGGTGCTCGAGCTATGGGCGCTGCTCCAGGAGCTAGCTCGATTTGGAATTCGACCTGGCGATGAGGCGGTAGCCTAGGTAAATCTTTAGGGAAAACTTGAGGAAAAATCACGTACTACTGGAATATCCTCTAATCTCTTCTCTTTCGCTGATGTGTTAGTAACAAGTGCTAAAATAACGGTGTGGCCCTTTCCTAAACACTTCTGGGCCTTAAGAAAGGAGATGATGCCCACCACAGCACCACTCTTGTCGCCTTGAATTTCGAGAGGTTCTTTACCAGAACGGGGAATACGAACAATCTTTTCTTTGCATAGGATCTCTGCTTATTGTTGGGATAACCAATCCATCCAAATTATGATGTCGAAACTACCCAGAAGTATAGGAATGAGATCGATAGAGAAGGTCTGACCAGCGAGGACAAGATTACAACCCTGAACTATGTCTGTGGCCTCTAGACTTTTACCATTTGCTAACTCTACGACATGCTTGGTGTTCAAAAGTGTTGGTGTGGACTTGAGCATTTGACTAACTTTTAGGGATATATAACTGGTATCGGCACCCGAATCAAATAAAACAGTAACACAAAAGTCATCGCGAAGGAACTTACCCATCACCACATTAGGATCATTTCTTACTTCACCCTGACCCAGCACGAACACTCGACCCCTAGCACCGTTGTCATTATTGTTTCCCCCATTGTTGTTCCCGTTATTGTTCCCGTTTCCTTGGTTGTGGTTGTGGTTCTGATTCTGATTTAACTGTGGGCAGTGTCTCTTGAAGTGACCTTCAACGCCACACTGAAAGCATCCCTTGTTGCCCTGTTGCTGATTCTGCGGTGCTTGCTGTTGCTGCTGACGATTCTGATTTGCAGCCCGTGAGCTCTTGCAATCCTTGGCTTCCTGACTCATCTTGAGACACCTCTAACAACGACCCTTGTTGCACTGACCACTGTGGTGTCTGTTGCATCTGTAGCACTTTGGGTGACTTCCTCGATATCCACCCTGCCCCTGACTACCAGAAGATTGCTGACCAGGACTCTGGTAGTCATCGATCTGTCGATGTTGTGCCTGGGACTGAACTGTAGTCGAACCCTTGCTGGAGGCTCCATCCCATTTTCGCTTGTTGTCACTGGGAATAACAGAAGTAGTAGTAGTGATAGTAGCACTGATAGGCTTAGGCAGCTTGTTCTGTTCCACTGCCTGGTCTATGAGACGATGAGCAAGACGAGTAACATCCTGGATTGTGGCAACGTTGGCAGAGGTCACATGGCTTTGAATCTCTAGTACTAAGCCTTTGAGATACAACTCGATGCGCTTGATAGGAGGATCTACCATTGTTGGACATAACACTGCCAGTTCATTGGATCGCTTCGTATATGCCTCTATCTCTGACCCCGTCATCTTCAGGTTAAAGAACTCCACTTCCAACTTGTGGATGTCATCACGAGTGCAGTATTCCCACATGATCAGTTCCTTGAAGTCGTTCCATGGGGTGGCATTACCAGCCACCAACCCCAGCATCTGAACTTGTGCATTCCACCAAGTCAGCGCAGTGCCTTCGAGAGTACCAGTGGCGTACTTCACCCTGCGAGCCTCAGGGCATTCACACATCTCGAAGACCGATTCGAGCTTCTCGAACCAGTGGAGGAGTCCAACGGCTCCTTCAGTGCCACTGAAAGTACTAGGACGACAGTCCATAAAAGTCTTGAATGTGCACACAGGTGGCTGAGCATTCTGACCTGTTGTGTATAAGAACAGGACAAGGTTAAACACAAGAGTTGGTTTAGGAGTCTAGGATCTAAAGATCCTAGAGTGAGTTGCGACTGCAGGTATACCTCCTGCTTGAGCGGCTGCAAGTGCCGCAGCAACTTGTTCGTTGATCAAAGCCGTCAGCTGGGCTTGAGTCATGTTGATACGTCCACTCATTATCTTCATACCAAAAGAAACATGAGTGAGAGAGGTTCGCGAAAGTGCGATGACAGATGAGAGTAAGCACACATGTGTTTTCAAATGATAGTTGTTACGTTTATCTAAGCATACCACGAGCAAAGTTCTAAGCAACTAGCAAGTAGGTAATATAAACATAAATCATATCACCTATCGTGTTGAGTCTTGCACGTGGAGCGAAGCGTCGTTGTGGATCGTTGAGCACTGTACAGGTTATAGTCTGGTTTTAACAAAAACTTTTTCCCTTATTAAAACCAAGTTCACTATAACCAATGGCTCTGATACCAATCTGTCACACCCCCAAAATCCACACGCGGAGTATCACCGCTTGGAGGCGTGACTGACCAGGATCAAGCCACCAATCATATTGAATCTCGTAAGAAATAAATAAAATTCAACTCAACAATACGAAAGGTGTTCAAAACAAAACATAGTTAAGTGTTTAGCGGAAGCATAAATGTGAAAAACCCAACATAAGTATTAAGTTCGAAATATCATATTGTTTTTAACATGGCATCCACTGTCCATGTCCCACAACGACCGCGCCTCCCTGTGCAAGCTCCTTGAGTACCTATCGACCTTCAAGGCATGTAACAACGAGTCAACAACAAAGTTGAGCGAGTTCACAGTTGATTGTTCAGTTAATGAGTCCATTTAAGAAATCGCAAGTTCGTTTCATGACCATGCGTTACCTAGTATCCTTGTTTCCCAAACCTTTACAATAATAAGTGGGGGGGGGGGCTTCCCATTTTGTATGTTACTAGACTAGTTCTATCTATAGGTGTCCTTCCCAATCTGCGGACAATGGTAACTATGAGTTTACGTAGGTTTTACGTAAGTGCCCTTCCCTATCCGAGGACAGTGGTATGTAGCGAGTACGTAGGTTTAGCCCTGGTGTCCCTCCCAATCCGAGGACAGTAGTACGTAGTTTTTACGTAGGTTTTAACACTGGTGTCCTTCCCAAACCGAGGACAACGGTACGTAGGTTTTACGTAGGTTTTAGCACTGGCGTCCTTCCCAATCCGAGGACGGTGGTAAGTAGTCTTGTAGTGATGAAAGTACGGGTAGTCATTCAATCCCCTTCCCAAACCACCGGGAATCCCATGCCTTGGAAGGAGTGTGAACTCACCTTGGTTTGCTCGGTATGCTAAACTATGTGCTCACAATTAATCAATCAAGGCCTATAATTGGCACGTACACACAATCAGTTGACATTCACAAAGTTCGACTAACCGTCAAGATCATCACATACATGCGAGTAACAACTAACACACGGCATTCATCAGTTAAACAAGTTCATGCAAGTCATCATCAATAACAGCTAACTAACCCAGTTAAACCTAACCAAGTTACTGTACAGTTTTCAAACTCGATGAAACACACTTGTTTCGTCGTGAATCCCCTTCGACGAAACACCCTCTGTTTCGTCGTGATTACCCTCGGCGAAACACACTTGTTTCGCCGTACTTGTTTTGTCGTGATGATCCTCTGGCGAAACGCACCCGTTTCGCCATTAGCTGCATTTCGTCCATTAAGTCAGTTACGTCGCGTAACTGATGATTACCCAGAAACCCTAACCGCCGATTTCCATTACACAGCAATCATACAATCATACAACACAGTAATCATTGATACCCGTAAGGTTAATACATGTATTCATTTAACATTCAATCCACTGATGATCATGGTGTTCGAATATCAAATCAAACCTAAGTTGTGGCATCACCATATCATTCATAGCTATTGGATTCAGTCTAAATGATTCAAGACAGAACATCAAGCCCTATCTATTAACCAATTAAATCATTCAACAATCCAAACTCGACATGCAATCTGTAACCTATAATCCAGATCGTATCAACAACAATTTATCATCTAAACATGAACATAAGCATTACTTAGCATCAATCCCTAATGATTTCAATTAAACAGTTAACGATGATATCAATCAAACAATCATGCAAGGGTTAAACACTAACCGCGATGAACAGAATAATAACTTGATCGATTTAGAGAGCTTCGGGGACACACAGTTGCCATCAATAAGGAGAGAGAGCTCTAGGGTTTCTTATTTTCTAAAGTGTGACGAATGAAACAGTAATACCCAATAAATTATACGCGTAACGTACTAGGCCCTTAATAGGCTTCGGCGAAACATTGGGCCAGCGAAACACCTTGTTTCGTCGAGATGAAGATGGCGAAACGTCCTATTTCGTCGAAATGGTTTATGGCGAAACTGAGATTGTTTCGTCGGGTTATTTCGTCGGGTATAGCTCTGAATCTCAAACAGTTTACAAGTGTATGTAACCAACACTCTAATCACATTAAATAGGTAACATATCAAATAAACATCTCAGCATATAATCCGACATGTACAATTTCAAAGCAAACAAGTCGTGTAGACCAACAACTAAATAACTAACGTGCAATTAATGCGAAGATGGTAATCTTGGAAACTCGAGTTGTCACACTGAGTTCTGTCAGCATTTTTCTGACTTATCCGCTAACTGTGCTAACTGTGCTTTGTGCATCATTCTTGTCAATAAGGTTTGTATGTAATAATGATGTGACAATATGCAATATGTGATGCACTTGTAAGTATGATGCAATAATCAGAAAGCAGTTAATTGTAATTCAGCACAGTTATTAAGCACTAATCATAGTTAATTAAATTGTACGGATACCTGGATTTTTGACGGTTGTCACATTCTCCCCCTGTTCAGAAAATTTCGTCCCAAAATTTTAGTTCTGCTACTAACTGTAGGGGAGTGGGGGAACAAATGTGGGTACTTTGCTTTCATGCGGTCCTCACGCTCCCAAGTGAACTCTGGGCCTTGTTTTGCGTTCCATTGAACCTTGACGAGTTTAACACTACTCCTGCGTGTCTTGTTAACCTTCTAATCAGTAATCTCAACAGGTTCTTCGGTAAAGTGGAGTGTGTCGTCAATGTGAACTTCGTCGGCGGGAATGACAACTGTTTCTTGAGTTGGACTCTTTTTCAGATTTGATACATGGAATGTATCATGAACTCCATTCAGTTCCGCAGGTAGATCCAACTTGTAAGCTACAAGACCAATCCTTTCCAGGATCTTGAATGGTCCAATATATCGTGGGTTTAACTTTCCACGCTTCCCAAAGTGTGCTACACTCTTCCAGGGTGAGACTTTTAATAAAACCATATCTCCCACTTCAAATTCCAAAGGTTTCCTTCTTTGGTCCGCATATCTCTTTTGTCGATCTCGAGCTGCCTTGATGAGCTCTCGGATCTGTATAATCTTGTCTGTTGTCTCTTGAACCAATTCGGGACCAACAAGCAGTCTATCACCCGCGTCTGCCCAGCATAACGGTGATCGAAACTTGCGTCTGTAAAGAGCTTCAAATGATGTAGCTTGAATGCTTGCATGGTAGCTGTTGTTATATGAGAACTCTGCCAAAGGTAGATGGGTGTCCTAACTGCCACCTAAGTCCATTACACAAGCTCGCATCATATCTTCAACTGAGAACCAAAAGCTACTTGGAAGGATTGCCAAATCCTTGACACAAATCTTCCGTCTTTATAAAAAATAATCGAGATAGGCACTCCATGTCGTGCAACTATCTCTCTGAGGTACAACTCAGCTAGCTTACCTGTGTTATCTTTTTCCCTGATCGGTAGAAAGTGTGCAGATTTTGTCAGACGGTCTACGATTACCCAAGTTGTATCATGACCTCTGGGTGTCTTTGGTAGCTTTGTTATAAAATCCATCGAAATCTACTCCCATTTCCACATGGGTATTTCAGGTTGCTGCAGAAGACCTGAAGGCTTCTGATATTCGACCTTTACCTTGGCACAAGTCAAACATTTGCCAACATACGTTGCAACATCGCCTTTCAATCTCGGCCACCAATAGAAATCCTTTAAATCTTGGTACATCTTATCTGTTCCAGGATGAATCGAATACCTTGACTTGTGAGCTTCATCGAAAATAACGTCTCTAAGACCACCAAAGAGGGGAACCCAAATTCTTCCCAAGAAACACAATGTTCCTTCCTCATTTGGTACCAACTGTTTCTCCATCCCACAGAGATATTCATTCACAAGATTCTCCTTTTTAAGAGCTTCTCTCTACGCAGCACGAATGCGCAACGAGAGGTCCGTTTATATAATCATTTCCAAAGCCCTAACCCTTATGGGCTTGATTCTTTCTTTCCGAATCAAGGCGTCTGCTACCACATTCGCCTTTCCTGGGTGATACGTGATCTCACAATCATAGTCATTTAACAGCTCAACCCATCGTCGCTATCTCATATTAAGCTCCTTCTGATCGAAAATATGCTCTAAGCTCTTGTGATCAGTGAAGATCGTGCATCAGGTGCCATACAAATAATGTCGCCAAATCTTTAATGCAAACACCACTGCGCCTATTTCCAAATCATGCGTGGTGTAGTTCTTCTCATGAACCTTCAACTGGCGTGAAGCGTATGCTATAACCTTCTGTCGCTGCATCAGCACACAGCCTAAACCCTAACGCGAGGCATCACAATATACCACGAAGTCATCAATGAACCTTCAACTGGCGCGAAGCGTATGCTATAACCTTCTGTCGCTGAAAAGCTTCTTCTTGTTTATCTGCCCATTGGTACTTCTTGTCCTTTAGAGTGAGGGAGGTTAATGGTTGAGCGATTTTCGAAAAATCCTCAATGAATCTGTGATAATACCCTGCCAAACCTAGGAACTGTCGAATCTCGGTTGGCATCTTAGGAGTTTCCCAATTCTTAATCACTTTGATCTTTGTGGGGTTCACGTGAATCCCATCTTTGTTTACCACGTGACCAAGAAACTGAACCTCGCGCAACCAGAACTCGCACTTCAAGAATTTTGCGTATAATTTTTCCTTCTTGAGCAGCTCTAGAATAGCTCTCAGGTGTTGCTCATGCTCTTCCTTCGTCCTTGAATAAATCAAAATATCATTGATAAACACAATCACAAATTTATCGAGATATGGCTTGCAGACTCGGTTCATCAAATCCATAAACACTGCTTGCGCGTTTGTCAACCCAAACGACATTAATAGGAACTCATAGTGTCCATATCGAGTCCTAAAGGAAGTCTTCAGAATACTCTCCTCTTGAATTCTCAACTGGTGATAACCTGATCGAAGATCGATCTTGGAGTAGAAACTCGAAGCTTGTAGTTGATCAAACAGGTCATCAATCCATGGCAAAGGATACCGATTCTTGATGGTTAACTTGTTCAGCTCGCGGTAGTCGATGCACATGCGAAAATTACCATCTTTCTTCTTGACAAAAAAACTGGGGCTCCCCAAGGCGAGAAACTTGGTCTGATAAATCCTTTGTCTAATAATTCCTGAAGTTGCGTCAACAACTCTTGCATCTCGGATGTCGCAAGTCGATAAGGTGCCTTAGCTACAGGCGCAGCGCCTGGAACTAAGTCAATGTGGAATTCGACTTGTCGTTGCGGCGGCAATCCTGGCAAGTCCTCGGGGAAGACTTCAGGATATTCCTTTACAACTGGGATATCTTCCAACTTCGGCTCAGTGGCTTCCTTGTCCACAACATGTACCAAGAAGGCAACACATCCTTTCTACAAACACCTTCGGGCTTTCAAACAACTGATGATCCTTAGAGGCGTATCAGGCTTCTCTCCATGCACTACAATTGTCTCTCCATTGGCCATCGGAACGCGAATGATCTTCTCGTGACATACGATCTCTGCTCGGTTGCTTGACAACCAATCCATTCCAACTACTACGTCAAAGCTTGCCAACTCGACTGGCAGAAGATCAAGCGTAAACTCGTGCTTCCCGAGTTCTATTACACTGTTGGTCCCTTGGATAGGATCTGTTCGTCGGAAACTAGATGAATCGACTTTGACTAATGTGCGGAATCCATTTGGTGAAATCACATATATACGACAAAGTATTCAACTCTAAAATGTTGCCTGATCTTTCTATTCAACAAATATGAAAGTACAAAAGTGCCTCTGAAAGTCAGACTGACATGAGTTCACCACATAGTCAAAAGTTACAAATGACAGGATCGGACAGGTATTTATAGGCAGAGTCAGGATGAGGGAGTGCTGTCCAATCGGCTAGCATGGAATGTTGTCCGATCAGCTAACATTGCTGACCGATCGGACGCCTGTCCGATCGGCTGGGCTGACCGATCGGACGGCTGTCCGATCGGCTGACAAAGTCAACAAACGTCAGCCCTACTAACAATAAAGCGCCATATCCTGATCTGCTAATCTAACATACATACAAACATATAACTGTTCACAAATATACAAAATATGACTACATGCTGACGAAAGCTACAGACGTTTACACTAACAGACTCCCCCCCCCCGGATGTAGCTGTAGTTCCTTCTAGCATAGTCTTCATTTCTTCCTGTTGCGCCTACGCTCTTTCGCCTTTTGTCTTCTCTTTTCAGCTTTTTCTTCTAACATTCTTCGTCTAATATGCCTTCCTTCATCGATCCACCATTTTCTGTATACTGGGTCACCATCACTTTTTCGATCCCATTTAGGAATCTTGTTTTCCTCAGATTCGATTGGTGTTTGATCTGTCGGTGGTACGATGCCCATATTACGCCTTCCCAGTTCAGCTGCTCTTTTAGCAATTGCTTCAGACCTTTTGCTGCGTTTGTATCTTTTCAAGAATTCATCGATTTGAATATCCCTCCATTTAGACTTCCAATATCTTCCTGAATTGATGTCTTAGGCATAACATACATCCACAATCGCTTGATATTGTTGCGCTTGAACTTTATCTCTCTTTTCATAAACAATCTTGTTGTAAAACAAGCAATCGATATCTTTCTTTGAACAGTTAACAAGCCACATCAAATCCAGAATGCTGATTGTTCGAGACTTTCCAGTGGACTTGTCAAACAGATAGATTACTGCCTCAGCCGTCGTTTCATTATACAACCAACCTTGAAATAAATCATGAAAGTCTTGTTCAATGGCTCTAAGAGGCATATTTTTCAAGCATCTAGGCGGCTTCACATCTAGAGTTATATCTTTTCTACCATTCTGCAAATACATTCCAATCTGCTTTGGATATTGTGGCTTCCAGTCAGGATAACCTTGCTTAGCCTGCCACTTGATGTAATTCCACAGCTTTTGATCATGTTGTTTTACTTATGGCCCATAGTAGAACTGTTTGATGTTCTTTGTTTTCACCAATTCATCTACATCCCACCACGGAAGAGTACTAATGTCTGATAAAAAATTCAAAGTACTGAACTCCCTCTTTCCTTCTGATGGCATAAACCTTAAGATCTTCTAGATAACCCCATGATAGAACATCTCCCCATGAGAGATTTTTGTTGTGAGTGAAATACTGAAGAGCTCTAAGAGATTTTCTTTCTTTGGGCATGACTTTGTACAAGTTCTTTCGTTCTTCAGCAAGAATTTCTCTTGAATAGTTTCCGGAACACCTTCAGTAGAAACTTTTTCAACGATTTTTCTTCTAATTTCATCTTTATTTCTATCTTTGAACATTTCCGCAAATGATGGAAATGTTTCATCAACTCCAGCATAATGAAAATCAGTTTCATCGTCGGATGAATCTGAAGCATCTTCAACAATGACATCATCGTAATGATCAGCTTCATAGGCATATCTTGGCTCAAAATCTTTCTCTGTAGACTGAGGAATCTCATCCTCAATATCAAACTTAAACTTCCCATCCTCCAGACCCAATTCTTCTAACATTTTAGCTCTTGTTCTCTGAATCTCAATCTTCCCTTCTTGTTGAGCATTTAGATAAATAACAGTAGGGTTTGAAAGAAATACCTGATCTGCATGTTGTTTTCCAAATGATGAGGCTTCATGCTGTGAATCATCCTCCTGTTCGTTGATTTCATCATTCATCAATTCTTCAATTCTTTCTTGAACATTTGGATCTCTAATCAATAATCCATAAGCACCCTGATCATTGTCATCATCACCCTTATCATCTTTATCATCTTTGTCATCTTTCTCATCAGACTTGCTAACATCGTCATCATTATCATCTTCATCTTCGTCTTCGTCTCCAAACAATTCTATGTCAGAATCTTCATCAACAATCTCTCCACGTGCTATCTTAGCTTTTCTTCGCTTTTCTTTGATCTTGATTTGACGAGCAATTTCTTTTGCACTATACGGCACTGTGGATGCTTTACCAACAAGAACTAACTGTTGTGTCTTCCATTCTAACAGCAATACTTCTCTTGCTTTTCTTTTTATTTGAATAACATTTGTGACAACTCGAACTTTAGACTCGCTTTGATGTAACGTTTATGGCACGACTATGTGAACTTAATTGATTAAGCGAATATTATTGAATGTTATGTGACTTGTGTGTTTTAATGAATGTTTTACTATTACGTGCATGTATGTATGTATGTATGATAGCGGCGCGAACGCACAACACACACCACGTCGCACAAGCCCATGTGGGCTATACCTTGCTTTCGGATCAATGAGTAGCCGAGTGGGCTCGGCCCACTTCCTCTTCACGCAAACAAACATCTTAGAAGGGGTTATTCTCTGATTTGTTTTCAATTCACACAACACATACAAACCCTAGCTTCACATTCTCTCTCTCCCTCTCTTGCTCGAACTTACGGCAGCCGGATCCTTCATCCCGAAGATCCTCTTGTGCGTGGCTTGGATCACCTATTTTTCCAATCGGTTAGTATGGTCTGATTGATGGTATTATGTTATGTTGATTATCATTCTGTTATGTGATTGATTAGGGTTTAATGCTAGTAAGCATGTTACTTTGATTATAATCATGACTTGAAACTATGTGCTTGAAACATAACTGGATTAACGACCTAAGTTGTTTGTTGATAACCGAACCGAATGGATGGTTAATCGACCATCGTGTATTGTTATTGAGTTGTATTGATAATGCTCGGATGATTAGTAAATCAGGATTCATGTTAGTATGCTTTGGTGTTATAACGTTTGTTCTTAAGGATTTGGATTCGGTTAGGGTTCATAAAGATTTGAAGGTGAAAACCATGTTTGATCGGTATTATGTTAACTGGTTAAGTTGGAATGATGTTGATTGATGTGTAAATTGGAAACTATTAAGTAGATTGAAACTGATTACATAAATCATGGAATTCTGTTAACCAATCGCACAAGATGGTCCAATCGTACAAGACTTACTGGATCGGACAAGTTATCATGCTTGGGCCGAGTGTACAAGGTGGTTTGGGCTGGTTGGGGTCACACAACCCAGCCCATTCGTACAAGGTCTTTTGGTCGCACAAGAGATCCACGCGTACAAGGACCGACCGCACAAATCCTTTTGAATCGCACAAGGCTATGATTATCCATTTGGGCCGTAGTATGGGCTGGGTAACCTAAGCTGGACCGCACAAGCCCCTATTGTGTTTTATTTATTTGGGCCGAGGCCACTATGTTAGAAGTTGGTAATTGGGCCACTTTCGGATGGGTTTAACATTTGGGCCGGGTATGTTTGGGGAAACATATGATGGATCGCACAAGACGGGTGGGCTTGTGCGAGCCCAATCTTGATTTGGATGTAAACTGTTGAATGTGTTAATGCATGTTGCCATGATCAGTGTGTTTCCCATATGCTATCTTATGTGACTCATACGTGCCGTACCTTAATCAAAACCTGACTTGTATTATCACCATGATAGGACGTGGTTGACCATTTTCTAGCTTAACTGTATTCTTTGTGTATCTGCCGAGCAAACCAAGGTGAGTTCACACAGCCAAGGCATGGGATTCCCGGGTTGGGAATTGGGTTGGATATGATGAAATGGAATGATTACTCGTACTTACGCATATACCAGACTATAGACCATCGTCCTCAGGTTAGTCAGGACACGTTACGTAAAGCCTACGTAACCCAGTATATTTGCCATATGTCTCCCGGGTCGGGAGGACACGTTACGTAAAGCCTACGTAACCCAATACCTTCTACTGGCTTCCGGGTCGGAAGGCCACGCTACGTAAAGCCTGTGTAGCCCCCACGCGTACCATGTCCTCGGGGAAGGGCACGTCACGTAAAGCCTACGTGACCCTGTACGTTTTCCTGTTCTCGGTAAAGAAGAACACATGGTCGGAAGTTAGTCTAGTAAGTACCATAATGGGAAGCCCGTTATAAAGGATAAACGTGAGAATTCCTCACCAATAGAATACACTTGCTTGGGAAGCCTTATTAGATGAACTTACGCATGATTATTACAAACTTATTTCCTGTGAACTCGCTCAACTAGTTTGTTGATTATTTGCTGCATGCCTTGCAGGGCCTTAGGTATACCTGGAGCTTGCACCAGAGGAGAGGCGGGTCGTTGTGGACAAGAACTCGTGAATGCCTATTAAACACATTTACATTCACACATTGATACTTATGTTTTGGGTTTTACATTTAATGCTTCCGCTACTTAAACAGTGTTTGGTTTTGAACACCAATTATGTCTTTGATTTTATTAAATGCTATGTTTGATATAATTGGTGGCTTGATCCTGGTCAGTCACGCTCCCAAGCGGTGGTACTCCGCGTGTGGGATTTTGGGGGTGTGACAGATTGGTATCAGAGCCATTGGTTATAGAGAACTTGGTTTTAATATGGGAAAACGTTTTTATTAAAACCGGACTATAACCAGAACAGTGCTCTCAACGATCCACAACGACGCTTCGCTCCACGTGCAAGACTCGACATTCTAGGTAATAAGGTTATGTTTATTGCCTGTTTGCTAGAACTGCTTAGAACTTTGCTCGCATTACGCTTAGATACACATGCTTTGATTACATGAGAACACCTATGTGCCTACGCTTTTCTGTCATCGCCCTACTCGCGAACCATTCTTACGTATGCTACTTGTTACTATGAAGGTCATGTCCGGAAGAATCAACATGACACAAGCCCAGCTAGAGGCTCTTGTTCAAGCTCAAGTTGCTGCGGCAGTTGCAGCAGCTCAAGCAGGTAGTATATCCTGCAGTATAGGCACACACTAGGATCTTTAGATCCTACATTAACACTCGTATTTAACTTCGTCCTATTCGTACACAATAGGTCAACACGCGCAGCAGCCTGTCTGCACATTTAAGAATTTCATGGACTGTCGTCCAAACACCTTCAGCGGCACGGAAGGAGCAGTGGGACTCCTCCACTGGTTTGAAAAGTTAGAATCGGTATTCGAAATGTGCGAGTGCCCTGAGGCTCGCAAGGTCAAGTTTGCCACCGGTACATTGGAAGGAATAGCATTGACTTGGTGGAACGCCCAAGTTCAAATCTTAGGGTTGGCAGCTGCTAACGCCACCCCATGGAACGACTTTAAGGAACTCATCAAGCGTGAGTATTGCACGCGTGAAGATATTCACAAGCTGGAAGACGAGCTGTATAATTTGAAAATGGTTGGATCGGAAATCGAAGCGTATACTAAACGGTCTAATGAGTTGGCCGTTCTGTGTCCCACTATGGTAGACCCTCCATACAAGCGCATTGAGTTGTATCTCAAGGGTTTGGCGCCAGAAATTCAGAGCCACGTGACGTCGGCTAACCTCGAAAACATCCAGGAAATCCAGCGCCTCGCTCATCGCATCACTGATCAGGCAGTGGATCAGAATAAACTGCCCAAGCGTGTTAATGCTACTGCTAATGTCACCACCTCAGATACTCCTGCTACATCTGGTGACAGTAAAAGAAAATGGGATGGAGATTCCAGCAGGGGTTCAGCGACTGTTCAGCCACAAGCTCAGCAGCAGAAGACTGACCACTACCAGAGCCCCAGTCAGCAATCCTCTGGTGGTCACAGACAGAAGAGATATCAGGGAAGTCAACCTAGGTGCCACAACTGCAACAGGCATCACCACGGCCCGTGTAACAAGGGTCGCTGTCAAAGGTGTCTTAAGATGGGGCACGAGGCTAAAGACTGTAGGAGCCCTCGTCCTGCAAATCAGGACCAGCAACCGCAACAACCAGCTCCACAGAACCCACAGCAGCAGCAGCCACAGCGTGGAAACCGGGGATGTTTCCAGTGTGGAGCTGAAGGTCACTTCAAACGCGATTGCCCTCAGTTGAACCAGAACCGCAACAACAATAATAACCAGGGCAACGGCAACAACAACGGCGGAAACAACAACAATAATGGCAACGAGGCAAGAGGTCGAGCTTTCGTGATAGGACGAGGAGACGCAATGAACGATATTTGAACTTATAACTTGTTTTGGGTTTTCATTATTATGTATCTGTTACTCAAACAAAGTTTGACTTGAACATCCATCGTTTTGGGTTTTATGAATTATTTTAACTATTACACTTTATGTTTGACATGATGGGTGGTTTGGTGTTATTGAACGCACCTGCCGTAGTTAAGGACCTTATGAACAGGGTGTACAAACCCTACCTAGACAAGTTCGTCATAGTATTCATCGACGACATCCTGATTTATTCCAAGAGTTGGGAGGAACACGAGCAGCATCTTCGCCTGATATTGGAACTCCTTCGGAAGGAACAGCTGTACGCTAAGCTTTCTAAATGCGACTTCTGGCTTCGTGAAGTCCACTTCTTAGGCCATGTGGTGAACAAGGATGGGATCCACGTCGATCCAACCAAGGTAGACTCGATCAGAAACTAGCCTGCACCGCGTACGCCAACGGAAATACGCCAATTCTTGGGTTTGGCAGGCTATTACAGACGGTTTATTAGAGACTTTTCGAAGATTGCTCAGCCGCTTACGCTACTGACACAGAAGGGTGTTACCTATCGCTGGGGAGAGCCCCAGGAGACTGCTTTTCAGCACTTAAAGGATAGGCTTTGCAGTGCACCTATCCTCTCATTGCCAGAGGGCACAGACGACTTCGTAGTTTATTATGATGCATCCATTCGGGGACTGGGATGTGTGTTAATGCAGCGCGACAAGGTTATCACCTATGCCTCTCGTCAACTCAAGATTCATGAACGGAACTATACGACGCACGATTTAGAGCTGGGAGCTGTTGTTTTCGCGCTTAAGATATGGCGACACTACCTGTACGGTACCAGGTGCACGATTTACACCGATCACAGGAGTCTCGAGCATATCCTTAAGCAGAAGGATTTGAACATGCGTCAACGACGATGGGTCGAGTTACTTAACGACTACGAATGCGCTATCAAGTATCATCCAGGCAAAGCCAATGTTGTGGCTGACGCCCTCAGTCGGAAAGACACTTTACCACGGCGCGTGCGAGCGCTACAGCTTACAATTCAGTCTAGCCTTCCCGCACAGATACGAGTTGCTCAGACAGAAGCACTGAAGCCCGAAAACGTCAAGGCTGAAGCCTTACGCGGCTCACGACAGCAAATGGAACAGAAGGCAGACGGCGCCTACTATGTAACGGGGCGTATTTGGGTCCCACTTTATGGCGGTCTACGCGAACTTGTAATGGATGAAGCTCACAAGTCTCGCTATTCGGTACATCCAGGGTCGGATAAAATGTACCACGACATCAGTACTACTTATTGGTGGCCTAGTATGAAGGCCCACATCGCTACGTACGTTGGAAAATGCTTGACCTGTGCGAGAGTCAAGGTCGAATATCAGAAACCAGCTGGCCTACTTCAGCAGCCTAAGATACCACAATGGAAATGGGAAGAAATTTCCATGGATTTCGTTACAGGCCTACCTAGATCCCAGCGTGGGAATGATATCATATGGGTGATCGTGGATCGACTCACCAAGTCTGCACACTTCCTACCTATAAAGGAAACGGACAAGTTCTCCACACTCGCAGACGTCTATCTTAAAGAAGTTGTTTCGAGGCACGGAGTGCCCACCTCCATCATTTCGGATCGCGATGCACGATTCACGTCAGAGCTTTGGCAAGCAATGCATAAATCTTTCGGCTCACGATTAGACATGAGCACAGCATATCATCCTCAGACGGATGGGCAGTCTGAGCGTACGATTCAAACACTTGAAGACATGCTTAGGGCATGCGTTATCGATTTCGGCAACGGCTGGGAAAAGCATCTCCCATTGGTGGAGTTCTCGTATAATAATAGTTATCACACCAGCATTCAAGCCGCTCCATTCGAGGCATTGTACGGGCGTAAATGCCGGTCACCTCTCTGTTGGGCAGAGGTGGGGGATAGTCAAATCACGGGTCCAGAGATTGTAGTGGACGCCACAGAAACGATTGCACAAATACGACAACGCATGGCGGCAGCACGCGACCGTCAGAAAGCCTACGCGGACAAGCGTAGAAAGCCATTGGAATTTGAGGTCGGGGACCGGGTTTTATTGAAAGTCTCACCCTGGAAGGGTGTGGTTCGTTTTGGCAAACGAGGTAAACTGAATCCGCGATACGTCGGACCATTCGAAATCATCGAAAAGATTGGCAAGGTAGCCTACAGATTGAACTTACCAGCTGAACTCGGGGCAGTTCACAATGTTTTTCATGTATCGAACCTAAAGAGGTGCCTATCAGATGAAAACCTCATCATTCCTTTTAAGGAACTCACTATCGACGAGCGGTTGCAGTTCGTCGAGGAACCAGTAGAAATCACGGACCGGGATGTGAAGGTCCTCAAACACAAGAGAATCCCTCTTGTACGAGTTCGTTGGAACTCCAAACGTGGCCCAGAGTACACCTGGGAACGCGAAGACAGGATGACAGAAAAGTACCCCTAGTTATTCGAAACCAATGCTACCACTACTGAGACTGAAGCTACTACTTCGGAATTTCGGGACGAAATTCCAGATCAACGGGGGAAGGATGTGACACCCCAGGAAAATCAGTGAACAGTACAGTTTATCTAGCTTCCTCAGTGAGTGCATACCAAATTTCGGGACGAAATTTCCAATTAGTTGGGGATAATGTGACAACTCGAACTTTAGACTCGCTTTGATGTAACGTTTATGGCACGACTATGTGAACTTAATTGATTAAGCGAATATTATTGAATGTTATGTGACTTGTGTGTTTTAATGAATGTTTTACTATTACGTGCATGTATGTATGTATGTATGATAGCGGCGCGAACGCACAACACACACCACGTCGCACAAGCCCATGTGGGCTATACCTTGCTTTCGGATCAATGAGTAGCCGAGTGGGCTCGGCCCACTTCCTCTTCACGCAAACAAACATCTTAGAAGGGGTTATTCTCTGATTTGTTTTCAATTCACACAACACATACAAACCCTAGCTTCACATTCTCTCTCTCCCTCTCTTGCTCGAACTTACGGCAGCCGGATCCTTCATCCCGAAGATCCTCTTGTGCGTGGCTTGGATCACCTATTTTTCCAATCGGTTAGTATGGTCTGATTGATGGTATTATGTTATGTTGATTATCATTCTGTTATGTGATTGATTAGGGTTTAATGCTAGTAAGCATGTTACTTTGATTATAATCATGACTTGAAACTATGTGCTTGAAACATAACTGGATTAACGACCTAAGTTGTTTGTTGATAACCGAACCGAATGGATGGTTAATCGACCATCGTGTATTGTTATTGAGTTGTATTGATAATGCTCGGATGATTAGTAAATCAGGATTCATGTTAGTATGCTTTGGTGTTATAACGTTTGTTCTTAAGGATTTGGATTCGGTTAGGGTTCATAAAGATTTGAAGGTGAAAACCATGTTTGATCGGTATTATGTTAACTGGTTAAGTTGGAATGATGTTGATTGATGTGTAAATTGGAAACTATTAAGTAGATTGAAACTGATTACATAAATCATGGAATTCTGTTAACCAATCGCACAAGATGGTCCAATCGTACAAGACTTACTGGATCGGACAAGTTATCATGCTTGGGCCGAGTGTACAAGGTGGTTTGGGCTGGTTGGGGTCACACAACCCAGCCCAGTCGTACAAGGTCTTTTGGTCGCACAAGAGATCCACGCGTACAAGGACCGACCGCACAAATCCTTTTGAATCGCACAAGGCTATGATTATCCATTTGGGCCGTAGTATGGGCTGGGTAACCTAAGCTGGACCGCACAAGCCCCTATTGTGTTTTATTTATTTGGGCCGAGGCCACTATGTTAGAAGTTGGTAATTGGGCCACTTTCGGATGGGTTTAACATTTGGGCCGGGTATGTTTGGGGAAACATATGATGGATCGCACAAGACGGGTGGGCTTGTGCGAGCCCAATCTTGATTTGGATGTAAACTGTTGAATGTGTTAATGCATGTTGCCATGATCAGTGTGTTTCCCATATGCTATCTTATGTGACTCATACGTGCCGTACCTTAATCAAAACCTGACTTGTATTATCACCATGATAGGACGTGGTTGACCATTTTCTAGCTTAACTGTATTCTTTGTGTATCTGCCGAGCAAACCAAGGTGAGTTCACACAGCCAAGGCATGGGATTCCCGGGTTGGGAATTGGGTTGGATATGATGAAATGGAATGATTACTCGTACTTACGCATATACCAGACTATAGACCATCGTCCTCAGGTTAGTCAGGACACGTTACGTAAAGCCTACGTAACCCAGTATATTTGCCATATGTCTCCCGGGTCGGGAGGACACGTTACGTAAAGCCTACGTAACCCAATACCTTCTACTGGCTTCCGGGTCGGAAGGCCACGCTACGTAAAGCCTGCGTAGCCCCCACGCGTACCATGTCCTCGGGGAAGGGCACGTCACGTAAAGCCTACGTGACCCTGTACGTTTTCCTGTTCTCGGTAAAGAAGAACACATGGTCGGAAGTTAGTCTAGTAAGTACCATAATGGGAAGCCCGTTATAAAGGATAAACGTGAGAATTCCTCACCAATAGAATACACTTGCTTGGGAAGCCTTATTAGATGAACTTACGCATGATTATTACAAACTTATTTCCTGTGAACTCGCTCAACTAGTTTGTTGATTATTTGCTGCATGCCTTGCAGGGCCTTAGGTATACCTGGAGCTTGCACCAGAGGAGAGGCGGGTCGTTGTGGACAAGAACTCGTGAATGCCTATTAAACACATTTACATTCACACATTGATACTTATGTTTTGGGTTTTACATTTAATGCTTCCGCTACTTAAACAGTGTTTGGTTTTGAACACCAATTATGTCTTTGATTTTATTAAATGCTATGTTTGATATAATTGGTGGCTTGATCCTGGTCAGTCACGCTCCCAAGCGGTGGTACTCCGCGTGTGGGATTTTGGGGGTGTGACAACATTCACCTTTCTAAGAACATTATTAACATCAAAGGGTTTAGAGGACTCACCAACTAGCATGAAGTCTTGACCTTGTTCATCAATGACATCTTCCATGACTTGTTCCTTTCCTGTGCGACAATGAATGTACCATGCAGTGCATTAAAAATCTCTAAGCTTTTGAGAAACTTGTTTTAGTCATCTTTCCATTAATATGACCAGTAAATT